>NW_027913674.1:0-1420 GCF_054177405.1 Leptonychotes weddellii
CCTTTCCTGCTGTTCGGGTCTCATCTACAGATCCTCTCCTTAGGAAGCCTACCTGCCTGCCCTTACGGCTCCCCTCTGGTGATGACCTTTTCCAGTAGCACTTTGACCACCTGAATGGATTTGCTTCCTTGCTCATTGTGTCCGTCACCGAAAGAGAATGTCTGTGAAGTGGGGATCTGGTCCATCATGATCTCTGAGGTGTACTGCCCCAGGAGAGCAGCTGAGAGCAGGGCTGTGCTGCTTGAGAGCCTTTCCTGTGATGCTTCTTAACCATCCTAGCCCACCTCCTGGGTGGAGGCCCTGAGCCGCGTCTACACTCCCCTGGGACCTGTCCTGCTCCCCCTAATGCACTGATCACACACAGTTAGCAATCATGCTCATGACATGCAACAACATACAGGAGATCATCCTGACAACGGATGCCACGCCGGGAGGAACCGACAGTGGTCGGCGGCGAGCTCTTCTTCCCTTGCAGTTTGGGACCACTGAGGCCTTGCTCTGAAGGTGTGCCGTGGTCAGGGCTGGCCTCCCAAATCGGGCTTTCCAGAGGCCGGCTCAGAACAGCACACATGTCTGCTCGCTGGACCAGGATGCGCTGCTGAGTCTGGCTCGCTTCTCTCTGGTGGGACAGAGATCACCTCCTCTGCAGGGCGGAGAACTCCGCTGCCTATTCCAGGAGAAGGGATTGGCAGGTGCTGGGGGGGCGCTGGGCAGGCCAGCCGAGGGGTCCCTGCTCAGGGCCAGCTCTGGGTGCTGCCCGGGAGACGGCTGAGCCCTCCAAGAGCTGGTGACTGGGTGGCGGGAGGCCTCCTTTCCCTGCTTCCCCCTGTTCCTGTCCAGGGAGTTGGATCTGTAGCAGGTGACTGGCTGGCAGGAGATTTGGAGCCTGGGGCTCATGGCCAGGGGAGGGGGGCTGAGGGTGCCACGATGGAGGGTCAGTGTTCCAGTCCTGACAAGTAGACGTATGTGCAGACCCCTGACCCTTTCATCTAACCCACAGGCTGGAATAATGTCACCCAAGGAAGGCCCCGTGCATGGTGCGGACACTCGACAGGAGTGCAAGACCATAGGGCGTTGCCAGGTGTTTCTGTGGGGACAGGAGTGTCCGCCCAGGCTTTGTGGCCACTCACCCAGGCATCTGGGTTTTGTTTTCTCGCTGACCCTCTGCCCAGTGCCTCCTACAGCACAGATGATGGGGTGTAGGTGTGGCGAGGGCTGGACAGGGATCTTGGGGCTCAGCTCCTGGGTCTGTGGGTCTGGGCTTGGGTTCATCCGTGTGTTCTCCCGGAGGGAGTCCTGGATGGTCCGGCAGCCTGCCTTGCCTCCCGCTAGCATGCTAGAGTCCTCGAGTACCTCACCGAGAGGCGTGTCCTTCCACAGGCCTGCAGCGTGGAATCTCTGTCCCCATCGTGCAGGTGAG
>NW_027913675.1:0-231 GCF_054177405.1 Leptonychotes weddellii
TCAGCATCCTTCCAGGGCCTTCGCAGAACCCGGTCAGCAGCAGCAGGGGAGAGAAGAGGAGGAAAAAGGCAGCAGTGGCATCCGGAAGACCCGGGAGACTGAGCGGCTGCGGCGCCAGCTGCTGGAGGTGTTCTGGGGCCAGGATCACAAGGTGGACTTCATCCTGCAGCGGGAGCCCTACTGCCGGGACATCAACCAGGTCTCCGAGGCCCTGCTGAGTCTCAACTTCTG
>NW_027913676.1:0-231 GCF_054177405.1 Leptonychotes weddellii
TAATACAACAAAAGGCCAAGAGAAAAGAAGTGGAGTTACACGGTTATAAGATTAGAATACTTGATGTGCAGTGGTATAATGTAACTCAAAGATAGACTGGAAGACATTCAAGTTGAATACAATAAACCCGAAAGCAGCCATTAAAATAAAACTATACAAAGAATTATAGCTAATGTGCTATCAAAAAATGTAATAAAATCTTCCAAAAAATAATCGTGTAGTGCAAAAGAA
>NW_027913677.1:0-231 GCF_054177405.1 Leptonychotes weddellii
TTCCTTTCTCCCTCAGTTTTTTTTCTGTTATCTCCAAAATACCATTAAAGATAACTGATAAGGTACTTCTTGAATTTCTACTACCCATAAAAGAATGCCTTAAAATAAACGGATTCAAAGACGAAAAAAATAAACAAAAACAAAAACAGGCCTCTGGGGGGCGGAGCAAGATGGCGGAGGAGTAGGAGACCTGGATTTCATCTCCTCTCAGGAATTCACCTGGATAGGGAT
>NW_027913678.1:0-231 GCF_054177405.1 Leptonychotes weddellii
ATTTTCTAGAAAAAATACAAAATCCTATAAACTTCACGGTTGGAGTCCTGCCACTTTTTAGCTGACAACACTGTAACCATTACTTTCATTCTAATTTTAAGGACAGTAGTAGCAACACTTCAATTAACCAATTAATCAAAATAATATTCAAGTTTCTGCACATCTAGTTCGTAAAGACTCTCCCTATTGCACATTATTTTAAATGAATGCCACCTCCCGCTATGGTGGGTG
>NW_027913679.1:0-231 GCF_054177405.1 Leptonychotes weddellii
AATTTTCTGAGGGCTTACTGTGAAGCAGTACCGAGCTAAGCAACATGCACCAATTACCCTGAACCTTTTCTGCAGACGGGGAAACTAGCAGAGACAGAAGTTAAATACCATGCCCAAGATCACACAACTGACAAGTGGCTGTAATGAAATTCAGTGAATTAAATATTCAATTCACATCAATAAATTCTTTGAATTTGAGTGAAAAATGTACTAGTGCATGTTTTCTATATT
>NW_027913680.1:0-231 GCF_054177405.1 Leptonychotes weddellii
CTGAAAAATTTCTATCCAACTAATTTTCACCCGCTATCTCATGCCTCTAAGAATTCGCTGCATTTTCTGTTCTATGCCTTTCACTGTATTTTTATTTATTTGCTGGTCTCCAAAGATGATAATTTTGAATTGCTCGATATATTTTCTCAGCTGAAAATGTCAATGTATTTATGTAATAAAAATGCCAACATGTATGTATGTATCTCGAATTAGCATAGAGATGATGAAGGC
>NW_027913681.1:0-231 GCF_054177405.1 Leptonychotes weddellii
ATTCTTTTTTTTTTAAAGGTTTTATTCATTTATTTGAGAGAGAGCATGAGCAGGGGGAGCAGCAGAGGGAGAGGGAGAAGCAGGCTCCCCACTGAGCAGGGAGCCCAATGTGGGGCTTGATCCCAGGACCTCAGGATCATGACCTGAGCGGAAGGCAGATGTTTAACCGACTGAGCCACCCAGGAGCCCCCTGAAATATTCTTTAACTCATAACTAGTTCTCCTAGCCTCA
>NW_027913682.1:0-231 GCF_054177405.1 Leptonychotes weddellii
TTCTCTTCTATCCTAAAAGCCCAGTCTGAAACAGCAGGTGGAGAGGTTTAGAAGTAAACCAGGTCCTGCAGCCTTGCTGGGAGCCAGCTCTGAACACGGATCTCCATGTTCGCCCCCCACCCACTCAGGCACCCAGAAGTTTAGGGGCCTTACCCTCCAACACCCCCAGGGGACTGAGTCAGAAGAACATGTGAGGAAGCTTGCAGGATCTCAGCAGCTTGGCCCTGAGCC
>NW_027913683.1:0-231 GCF_054177405.1 Leptonychotes weddellii
CTGTTTGCTCAAATTCACACAAAACGGGAGTTAACAGATTTTTGGATCTCAGACCCTGACAGCGATTGCTGCTCTCGCCTTAGCACACTGTCTTTATCTTTGTGCTACCGAAAGCCATTTCAGCCTGTGTGGTGCTTGGCTCCCTTTGCCAAAACCAGAAGCTCAAGGAAGCTGCAGGTGATGTGTGAGAGCCCGCCACACCAGATCCCCGAGCCGGCCTTCACAGTCCCA
>NW_027913684.1:0-231 GCF_054177405.1 Leptonychotes weddellii
AAGAATATTGTGTAGCAACTAATTCTCTTAGCCACCATAAAGAGAAAATGGATCAGATAAACCAATTATTTTCATTATATTTTTTATTATTATGTTAATCACCATACATTACATCATTAGATTTTGAAGTAGTGTTCCATAATTCATTGTTTGCGTATAACACCCAGTGCTCCATTCAGTACGTGCCCTCTTTAATACCTATCACCAGAATAACCCATCCCCCCACACCCC
>NW_027913685.1:0-1420 GCF_054177405.1 Leptonychotes weddellii
GGGAAGGGGGAGGGGAGAAGGAGGAGGGGAGAGAGTGGGTGGGGGAGGGGGGAAGGGGGAGGGGAGCCTGGCGGGACTAAGGGGAGGAAGGCACAATGCCCAGCACTTTCCGTTTCTGGATTCACGGGCTGAAACCCGGAGCACCTCACCAGCCTCACCGGGAAACGGGGACAAGCGTGAGCTTCCTGAGGAGCAAAACGAGGCGGCACGGTTTTCCCTACCGCGCGGGGCGGCACAGTCACGGGCTCCAGGCACTCCACCACTGCGGCTGCCCCTGCTCGCGCCCTCCCTCCCCTCTCACAGGAAAGGTCCAGGAGTCCCGAAAATCAGGGAAAAGGGAAAATACAGCAACAGGCAAAGGATATGTCCATCAAGCTGATCATCTCCCTGAGAGTGTTGGGGTCGAATCCAAGGAATTTTACGTCTGCTTCTGAACATTCAAATGGAAAAGGGTGGGGATCCGGGTCTTTGAAGGCGGGATAGAACCTCCCAGAGGAGGTGCGCTGCTCAGCAGCCCCTCAAGCTAACCCTGAGCTCCGGTCCCCTCCTCCGCCAGGGGGAGTAACAGCAATAATGATACTTGCCCCAGAGGCCAGCTGCGGATGAAGCGGACAATGTGAGTTCCTAGCGCAGCGCTTGGACATGGTTCGCTCCTAGCAGGACAGCTAACTCTGTAGGGGCGAGCCCCCACACCTCGTCCCCAGAATCGCCCCCCCGTGGTCGGAACTATCAGCATCCCCCTTTTGTAGACAAGGACACGAAGACCCAGAGAGCTTGAATAATTTGCCACCAGCAGGGGCGGGCAGGGTCTAAAGGCAGGCCCTGGAGGACAGCCCTGACACCTTGTTCACTGGCTGGCGCCTGCTTGGAGCTGCCTCCTTGGCCCCCACCTTACCTGGCCGCACCTGGAAGCCAAAGACCCTGCAGCCGTCCCCTCTTCTCTCACCCCTTCTCAGCAGACGCCAGGGTGGAGCAGAGAGTGGAGACCGTCCGGCCAGGGCCTGCGCCCCGCTCAGCCCCAGCCTGTCTCTCGAGGGCCCGAGGGCTCTCGCTGGGCCTTCTCCTCTTCCTCCAGCCCGTCCCCATCCCTGTCCCCATCCTCGTCCCTGTTCCCGACCCCATCCCTATCCTCGTCCCCATCCCCATCACCATCCCTGTCCCCATCTCTGTCCCTACCCCCATCCCCATCCCTGTCCCCATCCTCGTCCTTGTTCCCGACCCCATCCCTATCCTCATCCCCATCCCCGTCCCCACCCCATCCCCAACCTTGTCCCCATCTCCATCCTTGTTCCCGACCCCATCCCCATCCCCGTCCCCATCTCTGTCCCCATCCCTGTCCCCATCCCCAACCTCGTCCCAGTCCCTGTCCCTAACCCGTCCCCCTGTCCATCCCCATCCTGGGCCAGACAAGAAGCCAGGA
>NW_027913686.1:0-231 GCF_054177405.1 Leptonychotes weddellii
TCGTGCTGGTGCACTGTGTGTGTGGGGGGATCGTGCTGGTGCATTCTGTGGTGTGAGGATCGTGCTGGTGCACTGTGTGTGTGTATCGTGCTTGTGCACTCTGTGGTGTGGGGATCGTGCTGGTGCACTGTGTGTGGGGATCGTGCTGGTGCACTGTGTGTGTGGGGGGATCGTGCTTGTGCACTCTGTGGTGTGAGGATCGTGCTGGTGCACTGTGTGGTGTGAGGATCG
>NW_027913687.1:0-231 GCF_054177405.1 Leptonychotes weddellii
GGCTCACACGCACAGATACACACAGGAGCATGCACACGGACACACATGGGCTCACACGCACAGATACACACAGGAGCATGCACACAGACCACATGGGCTCACACACAGAGATACACACACAGGAGCACATGCACACGGACACAGATGGGCTCACACACAGAGATACACACACAGGAGCACATGCACACGGACCAATGGGCTCACACACAGAGATACACAGGAGCATGCACA
>NW_027913688.1:0-231 GCF_054177405.1 Leptonychotes weddellii
GATATCCCCCCTTCATTCTTCCCCTCCTGCTATCTTCTTCTTCTTTTTTTAATATATAATGTATTATTTGCTTCAGTCTTTCTCCTTTTCTTAAAGATATTTTTGAGACGGAGGAAGAGGGAGAGTTCTAGTGGCATCTCTATGTTCTCTGAAAGGGGGTAGGGGTAGAGTGCCTGGCTCTACCAACCTGCAAAGTCCCCGCTCTACACCCAGCCCCTCCTCAGCACAGGA
>NW_027913689.1:0-231 GCF_054177405.1 Leptonychotes weddellii
GTCAGAGGGAGAAGCAGGCTCTCCGCCGAGCAGGGAGCCCGATGCGGGACTCGATCCAGGGACTCCAGGATCATGACCTGAGCCGAAGGCAGTCGCTTAACCAACTGAGCCACCCAGGCGCCCTGGGCAATGATTTTTATCTGGGTTATTTACTGCTGCATCTCCCGTACCTAGCACAGTGCTTGACATATAGTTGGCTCTTGATAAATATTTGTTTGATTCATATTTGTT
>NW_027913690.1:0-231 GCF_054177405.1 Leptonychotes weddellii
GTTTGATATCCTATTAATGAAGAGGGATAAACTATGTGAACACACTGGGAAAGATGTTTGAGATGAGATCCTGGCAAACATGAAAATAAGAGCATTTATGAGACTTCATTACATCAACAGTAAACTGGAAAACGAGCTGTGGATTCAAAGAAAAGTGGAAATACTTTGAAATCCTACAGCTCATATGGAAAATAAACTAGATGGAATACTTCCAAATTTTACAGTAATCCA
>NW_027913691.1:0-231 GCF_054177405.1 Leptonychotes weddellii
CCTCAGGTTGGCTGAGAGGTGAGAGGTGCCAGCTCTGATTCAAGATGCTTGTGGAATGGGGCCCCTGGGGGGCTGAGTCGGTTAAGTGTCTGCCTTCAAATCAGGTCATGATCCTAGGATCCTGGGATCGAGCCCAAGCCCGAGATGTGGCTCCCCAGGAAGCAGGGAGTCTCCTTCTCCCTCTCCCTCTGCCCCTCCATCTGCTTCCGTGTGTGCTCTCTCTCTCTCTCT
>NW_027913692.1:0-231 GCF_054177405.1 Leptonychotes weddellii
TCCCCCACCACCAAAAAGCTTATTTTGAAAGCGTAATATAAAAAGTGTCTAGGGGCTTAACAAAATGAGAAAATCATAAAAGACCTAATCCCAAGACCTGGCTCAACCATCTTTCCCCTCCTCCCATACAGCTATAGAAGGTTGCTGGGGTTCCATAAACATGGCAGGGTTAGAAATTCCCCACTCAAACTCTAGCAAGAGTAAGAAACCAAGTAGTTTCACACATCATAG
>NW_027913693.1:0-231 GCF_054177405.1 Leptonychotes weddellii
TTTAAGAAATATATTTATTTTAAATCACTATGTCTGGAGCATCAGAAATAAGACCAAAACATGTTATTCTAGAAATGGCTAGAAATGGAGAAATCAATCAGTTCAGTAATAATATAAGAAAAGAGTTTACCAAGACAATGCATTTACATCAGCATAAAGTTAAAGGCTGGCCAAGGAAACCACTGTTGGAGTACAAGTAAGTTTAACCCTTTTGGGAGGCTGTACAACCAG
>NW_027913694.1:0-231 GCF_054177405.1 Leptonychotes weddellii
CGTCCCTGACGTGGCAGACATGCCCCCACAGGCCCTGCATGGAAGCCACATGAGAAAGGGGCGCCCTTCCTATTACTGGCGGGACAGAGACCGGGTCTCCCCGCGGAGGACCCAGAAGGACAGCCTCCGGGCCTGATGTGCGCTTCCTTCACGCAGCCGAAGCGCGTGGAAGGGAAGGCATGCAGGAATCGATGGGACGTGATGTGGTAACAACGTGTCTGCGAGAGTTTC
>NW_027913695.1:0-231 GCF_054177405.1 Leptonychotes weddellii
TTAGTGATGAGAAAATAATACTGAGAAGTGTAAAGTATGGTCCAAAATTCTATACTACAACATGATAGAACTTCCCCGGGCTAACACAACCTAATGATTATAATATTATCCTCTGCACTATCCTGCCTTCCTGGGTAAGAGGGCTGCAGGGGTTAAGTGTGATGATGATGGAGACAGCCTATCATAGGTCCTAGAGCATAACAAGGGTGTACTGTTAATTAATATCATAAC
>NW_027913696.1:0-1420 GCF_054177405.1 Leptonychotes weddellii
TTATGAGCAACTCTATGCCAGCAAATTAGATAACCGGGAAGAAATGGATGCATTCCTACAGATGTATCAACTACCAAAACTGAACCTGGAAGAAATAGAAAACCTGAACAGACCCATAGCCACTAAGGAAATTGAAGCAGTCATCAAAAATCTCCCAACAAACAAGAGCCCAGGGCCAGATGGCTTCCCAGGGGAATTCTACCAAACATTTAAAGAAGAATTAATACCTATTCTTCTGAAACTGTTCCAAAAAATAGAAATGGAAGGAAAATTTCCAAACTTGTTTTATGAGGCCAGCATTACCTTGATCCCAAAACCAGACAAAGACCCCATCAAAACGGAGAATTACAGACCAATATCCTTGATGAACATGGGTGCAAAAATTCTCACCAAAATACTAGCCAATAGGATCCAACAGTACATTAAAAGAATTATTCACCATGACCAAGTGGGATTTATCCCTGGACTGCAAGGTTGGTTCAACATCCACAAATCAATCAATGTGATACACTACATTCATAAAAGAAAAAACAAGAACCATAAGATCCTCTCAATAGATGCAGAAAAAGCATTTGACAAAGTACAGCATCCTTTCTTGATCAAAACTCTTCAAATTATAGGGATAGAGGGTACATATCTCAATATCATAAAAGCCATCTATGAAAAACCCATAGCAAATATCATTCTCAATGGGGAAAAACTGAGTGCTTCCCCCCAAAGGTCAGGAACACGGCAGGGATGTCCACTATCACCACTGCTCTTCAACATAGTATTAGAAGTCCTAGCTACAGCAATCCAACAACAAAAAGAAATAAAAGGCATCCGAATTGGCAAAGAAGAAGTCAAACTCTCACTCTTTGCCGATGATATGATACTTTATGTGGAAAACCCAAAAGACTCCACCCCAAAACTGCTAGAACTCATACAGAAATTCACCAAAGTGGCAGGATATAAAATCAATGCACAGAAATCAGTGGCATTCCTATACACCAACAACAAGACAGAAGAAAGAGAAATTAACGAGTAGTTCCCATTTACAATTGCACCCAAAACCATAAGATACCTAGGAATAAGTCTAACCAAAGAGGCAAAGAATCTCTACTCAGAAAACTAGAAAATACTCATGAAAGAAATTGAGGCAGACACAAAGAAATGGAAAAACGTTCCATGCTCATGGATTGGAAGAACAAAGATTGTGAAGATGTCAATGCTACCTAGAGCAATCTACACATTTAATGCAATCCCTATCAAAATACCATCCACTTTTTTCAAAGAAATGGAACAAATAATCCTAAAATTTGTATGGAACCAGAAAAGACCCCGAATAGCCAGAGAATTGTTGAAAAACAAAAGCAAAGTTGGTGGCATCACAATTCCGGACTTCCAGCTCTATTACAAAGCTGTCATCATCAAGACAGTA
>NW_027913697.1:0-231 GCF_054177405.1 Leptonychotes weddellii
CGCAAACCTTGCCCATTTAGCCAAAGGCCACTGCTGGCCCCATCTTTTTCTAGAACACGACTTTCCAGGGTGGGATCCGCTGGGCGACATCACTCACCAGGTTCTCGTTGGTCAGCCGGGAGATCTCCTGCTGGACACCAAACTCCACCTGGGCCTCCGGGGAGAGGAGCAGCGTCTGACAGAAGGTGTGCTGTTGCTTTTCTAGCTCCTCCTTCAGGGCTTCCACCTGCG
>NW_027913698.1:0-231 GCF_054177405.1 Leptonychotes weddellii
CCGAGCCCCACTGTCCCCAAGGCTCTGCCCTCGCGTGCCCCACCACCCCTCCCCTTCAAGACAGGGTTATTATATAGTGAGGATCTCAACTGAAGAGAGTATTCAAAGGTGGTGTATCTCCTATTTGCCTTTTAACTTCTAGTTCATGTTTCTTACTCAAGCACAGATTAAATCTTGGTGGTGTCAGATCCCTGCTCGGAGTTAGCCTTGTAATTATTTACAGACTTCTGA
>NW_027913699.1:0-231 GCF_054177405.1 Leptonychotes weddellii
GATTGGGGCAAACCAACATTCCAGTTCTAATTTCTCCAGAATGACAAAGGGGTCACCAACAAATAGCTCCAGAACCACCCAGGAGCATTGATAAGTGAGGAAGACCTAAATTGCAAAGAGCCTGGGAGCATGGAGTCACCTGGGGCCTTGTTTCAATGTGGATCTGGGTTAAGATCTGAGATTCTGCGTTTCTCTTGGTTGGGGTGCAGGCTGCTGGCCCACGGATCACAC
>NW_027913700.1:0-231 GCF_054177405.1 Leptonychotes weddellii
GTGGGGAATCGCACCAGCCTCTGCCATTTCATCCTGTGCCCCGTTACACGGATGGGACCGTGAAGGACACCGGCCCAGCCCGGACGGGAGACCCTGAGCCGCTCCACAGTTGGATCACGGCGCCCGCGAGGGCCAGACTGGTCTCGCGTTTGCTGCCAGCAAACCCACAGAGGTCAAAGCTAAGCTCCTCTGTGCCCACAGGTCCAAGGCCATCTGATGCACGTTAAAAAG
>NW_027913701.1:0-231 GCF_054177405.1 Leptonychotes weddellii
GGGTGGGGAAAGGGCAAAAGAAACACGGGTTGACAAATAAGACTGGCTTCTCACACAGTAAGCACCCACATTCTGAAACAGCTCAGAACTATTTCTGTCTAAGAAGTCTAGGTCGAAAGTCTGGCAGGAGGGGACCCAGTTTCCATGGACGTAAGCTCTACGACATGACTGAAGA
This sequence comes from Leptonychotes weddellii, assembly GCF_054177405.1. Taxonomy (NCBI): domain Eukaryota; kingdom Metazoa; phylum Chordata; class Mammalia; order Carnivora; family Phocidae; genus Leptonychotes; species Leptonychotes weddellii. The sequence continues at coordinate 176 of NW_027913701.1, forward strand.
ATGCCATCCCATTATTTTACAGCCGTTCCATACATCATCAGGGTATCCACCTCATT
>NW_027913702.1:0-231 GCF_054177405.1 Leptonychotes weddellii
ATTTTCTAGAAAAAATACAAAATCCTATAAACTTCACGGTTGGAGTCCTGCCACTTTTTAGCTGACAACACTGTAACCATTACTTTCATTCTAATTTTAAGGACAGTAGTAGCAACACTTCAATTAACCAATTAATCAAAATAATATTCAAGTTTCTGCACATCTAGTTCGTAAAGACTCTCCCTATTGCACATTATTTCAAATGAATGCCACCTCCCGCTATGGTGGGTG
>NW_027913703.1:0-231 GCF_054177405.1 Leptonychotes weddellii
GAGCTTCCATACCTTGCTTCTCTTCATGTACCGATTTTTGTTTCAAAGGTACTTGTGAATTAGTGCAGATGTGGCAATGGTTGGATAAGATGTAAGAGGAACATTCTGCAACATTAAATAAGTCAAGTTACTCTGAAGTTTGTGTATATGTAGGCCTACATGTTACAAGATTGCGACAGGATGCTCATTTTTTTTTTTTTAAAGATTTTATTTATTTATTTCAGAGAGAGA
>NW_027913704.1:0-231 GCF_054177405.1 Leptonychotes weddellii
CTGTTTGCTCAAATTCACACAAAACGGGAGTTAACAGATTTTTGGATCTCAGACCCTGACAGCGATTGCTGCTCTCGCCTTAGCACACTGTCTTTATCTTTGTGCTACCGAAAGCCATTTCAGCCTGTGTGGTGCTTGGCTCCCTTTGCCAAAACCAGAAGCTCAAGGAAGCTGCAGGTGATGTGTGAGAGCCCGCCACGCCGGATCCCCGAGCCGGCCTTCACAGTCCCA
>NW_027913705.1:0-231 GCF_054177405.1 Leptonychotes weddellii
CAGACAGCACAAATTAAGATATACTGTGTGAGTTATAATAGATACTTTAAGTATGTATTTATTACAATATAATTAAATTATTTTTCATGTTTAAAAATAAGTATGAATAAAATTTAATATTTAAATTATAGACATGGCACTAATGTAGAATACAGTGGGAGCAGAACCACAACCAGCAATTTTCTTTAAAAAAAAAAAAACTGGAAGAAAGTATGTCATAAATTTCATATT
>NW_027913706.1:0-231 GCF_054177405.1 Leptonychotes weddellii
GACAGGGTGTCACAATGATGCACCATGAGAAAGACTTGACCAGCCATTGCTGGGGACCGCAAGCCTGGGGAATACTGGAAACCTTCAGAACCTAGGAAAGGCAAGGAAAAGGATTCCAGAAATTCCTTGATTTTAGCCCGAGACCCATTTTAGATTTCAACCTTGAGAACTCTAAGATAATATATAGTTGTTATTTAAGTCACCGAGTTTGTGGTAATTTATTATAGAGGA
>NW_027913707.1:0-1419 GCF_054177405.1 Leptonychotes weddellii
GCATTCCTAGAGATGTATCAACTACCAAATCTGAACCAGGAAGAATTAGAAAACCTGAAGAGACCTATAACCACTAAGGAAATTGAAGGAGTCATCAAAAATCTCCCAACAAACAAGAGCCCAGGGCCAGATGGTTTCCTAGGGGAATTCTACCAAACATTTCAAGAAGAATTCATACCTATTTTTCTGAAACTGTTCCAAAAAATAGAAATGGAAGGAAAACTTCCAAACTCATTTTATGAGGCCACCATTACCTTGATCCCCAAACCAGACAAAGACCCCATCAAAAAGGAGAATTACAGACCAATATCCTTGATGAACATGGATGCAAAAATTCTCACCAAAATACTAGCCAATAGGATCCAACAGTCCATTAAAAGGATTATTCACCACGACCAAGTGGAATTTATCCCTGGGCTGCAAGGTTGGTTCAGCATCTGTAAATCAATCAATGTGATACAAAACATTAATAAAAGAAAGAACAAGAATCATATGATCCTCCCAATAGATGCAGAAAAAGCATGTGACCAAGTACAGCATCCTTTCTTGATCAAAACTCTTCAGAGTATAGGGGTAGACGGTACATACCTCAATATCATAAAAGCCATCTATGAGAAACCCACAGCAAATATTATTCTCAATGGAGAAAAACTGAGAACTTTCCCCCTAATGTCAGGAACACGGCAGGGATATCCACTATCACCACTGCTATTCAACAGAGTATTAGAAGTCCTAGCCCAGCAATCAGACAACAAAAAGAAATAAAAGGCATCCAAACTGGCAAGGAAGAAGTCAAACTCTCACTCTTTGCAGATGATATGATAGTTTATGTGGAAAAACCAAAAGACTCCACCCCAAAACTGCTAGAACTCATATAGGAATTCAGTAAAATGGCAGGATATAAAATCAATGCACAGATGTCAGTGGCATTCCTATACACCAACAACAAGACAGAAGAAAGAGAAATTAAGGAGTCGATCCCATTTACAATTGCACCCAAAACCATAAGATACCATATTATAAATATGGTAAATAAATCTAACCAAAGAGGCAAAAGATCTGCACTCAGAAAACTATAAAATACTCATGAAAGAAACCAAGGAAGACACAAAGCAATGGAAAAATGTTCCATGCTCATGGATTGGAAGAACAAATATTGTGAAGATGTCAATGCTGCCTAGGGCAATCTACACATTCAATGCAATCCCCATCAAAATACCATCCACTTTTTTCAAAGAAATGGAAGAAATAATCCTAAAATTTGTATGGAACCAGAAAAGACCCCGAATAGTCAGAGGAATGTTGAAAAAGAAAAGCTAAGCTGGCGGTATCACAATTCCGGACTTCCAGCTCTATTACAAAGCTGTCATCATCAAGACAGTATGGTACTGGCACAAAAACAGACACATAGATCAATGC
>NW_027913708.1:0-231 GCF_054177405.1 Leptonychotes weddellii
CTGTGCGGAACCTCTTCAGTTTGATGTGTCCCGCTTGTTTTTTTTGCTTTTGTTGCCTTTGCTTTTGGTGTCAAATTAAAATAAATCATTCCTAAGACTGATGAGTGTCAAGGAGCTAACCCCCTGTGTTTCCTTCCAGGAGTTTATGGTGTCAGGTCTTCCGTTGAAGTCTTTAATCCGTTTCAACTTAATTTGGTGGGTGTGTGAAGTAGTGGTCCGATATCATTCTTC
>NW_027913709.1:0-231 GCF_054177405.1 Leptonychotes weddellii
AATGAGGCAATCTGAAAGAAATGGATGCATTCCTAGAGTCCTATGAACTACCAAAACTGAACCAGGTAGAAATACAAAATCTGAACAGACGCATAACCAACAAGGAAATTGAAGCAGTCATCAAAAATCTTCCAACAAACAAGAGCCCAGGGCCAGATGGCCTCCCAGGGGAATTCTACCAAACATTTAAAGAAGAATTAATACCTCTTCTTCTGAAGCTGTCTCAAAAAA
>NW_027913710.1:0-231 GCF_054177405.1 Leptonychotes weddellii
ATCCCCTACATTACATCATTAGTTTTAGATGTAGTGTTCCATGATTCATTGTTTGTGCATAACACCCAGTGCTCCATGCAGAATGTGCCCTCCTCAATACCCACCACCAGGCTAACCCATCCTCCCACCCCCCTCCCCTCTAGAACCCTCAGTTTGTTTTTCAGAGTCCATCGTCTCTCATGGTTCGTCTACCCCTCCAATTTCCCCCGCTTCATTCTTCCCCTCCTGCTA
>NW_027913711.1:0-231 GCF_054177405.1 Leptonychotes weddellii
GATATCCCCCCTTCATTCTTCCCCTCCTGCTATCTTCTTCTTCTTTTTTTAATATATAATGTATTATTTGCTTCAGTCTTTCTCCTTTTCTTAAAGATATTTTTGAGACGGAGGAAGAGGGAGAGTTCTAGTGGCATCTCTATGTTCTCTGAAAGGGGGTAGGGGTAGAGTGCCTGGCTCTACCAACCTGCAAAGTCCCTGCTCTACACCCAGCCCCTCCTCAGCACAGGA
>NW_027913712.1:0-231 GCF_054177405.1 Leptonychotes weddellii
CACTGAAGCATTTCTCTAAACTGTCACCATTCCTTAGGTCACCCCTGCTCATTCATCAGGTATCCTGTGACTTGATTTTACGTATCACCACCTTTATTTACTCTCTCCAGAAAATAACATTACCCTGCCTCTACCTAGGTAGAGTAGTAGAGTAGTAGAGTAAGCACTCTACTAAAGTGCTTACAATGGGATGAACTCCGATAATTAATGAGATTTTGTGTTCACCTTCAG
>NW_027913713.1:0-231 GCF_054177405.1 Leptonychotes weddellii
GGCCCAGGTTCGTGGACCCTAGACTTTCACTTTTGATCTTCTAATGCCTCTCAGCCACCCCCTTGGGAATCAGAAATTACCCATAAGTTGGGGTGCCTGGGTGGCTCAGTCGTTAAGCGTCTGCCTTCGGCTCAGGTCATGATCCTGGAGTCCCTGGATCGAGTCCCGCATCGGGCTCCCTGCTCAGCGGGGAGTCTGCTTCTCCCTCTGACCCTCCCTCCTCTCATGTGC
>NW_027913714.1:0-231 GCF_054177405.1 Leptonychotes weddellii
CTAAAGTTTGGCTCTACTGTTTTCTTTTGAGAATAAGAGATTAGATTTCCGGATGCTCAGTTATTTGCAGACTCTTGGGATATGCATGATATGTCAAGGTTTATGACACATCAGCAGCTTCAATGAGCATATCTAAAGGCTTTAAGGATTTTTGTTTGTTTTTGATCTGATTGTGGCTCTTTCAAGGACGGATTGCAAACCTGCCTTCTCTCTGCCTCCTCTTTTCATTTC
>NW_027913715.1:0-231 GCF_054177405.1 Leptonychotes weddellii
GTTTTCAACTGGGAACTTCTGAGACAGTATAGCATTACCCAATGTGTAATAAAGTATATTAAGCTAGTATGTACTAGCTCCTTAGAGTGTTAATAAATGCTACATTAATTAGGGGATTCCAAAGCAAATACATTTGAGAATTGCAGGGTTAAAAAAAAGTTAAATAGGTTTCTTTATTGCAGGACTTATCAGGGCCTTTGATGGGCTAATATATGTACGAATCCCTAAGAC
>NW_027913716.1:0-231 GCF_054177405.1 Leptonychotes weddellii
GTCAGAGGGAGAAGCAGGCTCTCCGCCGAGCAGGGAGCCCGATGCGGGACTCGATCCAGGGACTCCAGGATCATGACCTGAGCCGAAGGCAGTCGCTTAACCAACTGAGCCACCCAGGCGCCCTGGGCAATGATTTTTATCTGGGTTATTTACTGCTGCATCTCCCGTACCTAGCACAGTGCTTGACATATAGTTGGCTTTTGATAAATATTTGTTTGATTCATATTTGTT
>NW_027913717.1:0-12823 GCF_054177405.1 Leptonychotes weddellii
TCCTTTGATAACCTAACAAAGGAAGTCAACTAAGGTGACTTGGAAAAAAGTGCCAAGTTTGGCAGGGCAAGGAGGAAGGTTCCAGGATGAAGTTCATTCTCAGCAGAAGTCAATCCAGTTCTATTTAACTTCTGTGGGACATTACAACACAAGTTCTTCACAGGAATATTTCAAGTAGAAATCACCCACAGTTCTTAAGAACTTTCTTTCCTTCCTCAGGAATGAATTGGTAAACCATTAAGTTCCCCTGCCTAAATAACTGTCAGCATAGTTACTCTAAGCTGGAGTGGGGGAAAATGTCAAGTAAGTATCACAGGATAAGAACATTCTGGAAATGTAACAGAACACAGGACTCCTACAGGAGAGTTTGCACCTGTGCTAAGAATAAGGGGGGTGGGGGCGGTTCATCACAATGGCCAGCAGTAGCCAATGAAAGTCACAGGCTGGAAGAAAAGGTAGTGCCCATCATACTGAGCAGAGCTCAAAATGTGCTTTCCTCCCTTATGCTGACTGGGAATGTTCATTCCATTTGCTCAGCTTATAGTACATGATTGCTTTCACATATACGCAGGTACATTACATCATCATTTGGTCCTCACAAAAAACCTTAGGAGGTAGGAATGAGGTACAGTATTTGTTAGCTAAGGGTGCTACAACTAATTACCACAAACTGGGAGACTTAAAAACAAATTTATTCTCACACATCTGGAGGCCATAAATATGAAATCAAAGTGTTGGCAGGGCTGTGCTCTCTAAAGCCTCTAGAAGATCTTTCCTTGCCTCCCCCAGCATCTAGTAGCCAGATGTTACTTGGCTTGTGGTTGCAGCATTCCAACCTCTGCCTCGCTCTTCATAGTACTGTGTTCTCCTTGTGTGTCTGTCTACACAGGGCATTTTCTTCTTGTAAGAATACCAGTCATGTTGAATTAGAGCTTCCCATAATGACCTTCTCTTAACTTGATTTCATCTACAAAGACCCCATTTCCAAACAAGGTCACTTGCATAGGTAGCTGTGGTTAGAACTTCAACTTAGGGGGTGAACACAATTCAACCCCTAACAGTTGCCCCCATTTTCCAGGGTAAAAATATGAATTTTACAGATGTCAACTCATCTAAATTTAGACTCTCAGCAATTAGCTAAACTAGTACTTCAACCAGATCTGACTTCTTATGCTGAGCTTCTTCTACCATATAACAAAGCCCTTCTACCCGTCCTATCCAGAGCCACTTCCATAGCATTGCCACTGCAGCTTTAAGAGCCCCTTAAGGTTTAATCTAGAGGAAGTGGATTAAGAATGCAATACCCAGAAAGGGCTGATGAACAGAACCCAGTGGTCATATGCTTAGAAATGGCTTTGAAATTTTTTGTCCAGATGGCCAGGTACTTAGAGTGACTTTAGGGCAACTCACAGATCCTACACAGTCAATGCCAGAATGCCCAGGATTCTGAGTCTTTACTTTGGATCTTTAAGTGTTTTATTTGAATATAAATATCATGGGTTATTTAGCTTAATCAAGTTTATTTTGTACTTGTTACTTTAAGGGTCCTTTTATATATGACTATCTTTGTTCATTTACTTACAGAGATATTATAGGCTACATGGATAAATGGATGGTTAAATTATGCCAGGCACTTACTAGGAATACAAAAATTTAAGTGTGGATAGGGAATATGGTGGAGTAGGAAGACCCTAAACTCACTTCATCCCACAGATACAACTAGATAACACAATGTAAATAACCCAGAAAACAACCCAAAGACTGGCAGAATGAACTCCACAACTAAAGATAAAGAGGCCACATCTTAGAAGGTACAAAGGGCAGAGACACAGTGAAGACCTAAACAGACCATGGGCCATCCACAGGAGAGAAGGAGGGAGCAGCCGGTGTGAAGATAGGAGACAAACAGAGCCTCACACCAGGGAGAAGGATCCCCCTAATATTTGGCTTTGAAAATTAAAGGGGCTGAATTTCATGAGTTCTTAAGGACCATCAGGACTTCAAGCCTAGAACTTTAAAAATCATCAACACTGGCATATTTGCAGTGCATTTATCTCTTATCACCCTTTTCTCACTTTACTCTTACCTTTGATTCCAGAAAGGTTTTTAAAATAATGGATGACAGTTAATAAACAGCATGGCAGGCAGGAAAAAATGAACAGTGGTATGCTCATTTTGTTAGACTATGCTGTCTGCAGATAATTTACCAGGGCAGAGTGTTGACATACACAGCCCCACAAAAAGGGCTTATCCCTGATCTTAAACCAAAATCATTCTTGAGAGTTTCCATTATTCATAAGGCATGATCCATGAAACCTACAGGAGGCTGTCCCGTGATGATGCCCCTGAACTGGTGGCTCTCCGGTTCAGGAGTTAGAAACAAGCTAACATCTCTATTTGTGCACTTGGGAAGATCGCCAACTTTCAGAGAAAGAACTTCACTCTGGAGTCCAGCATAGTGAAACAGTTTCCTGCCTTTATTACCAAGCATTCCCCCCCATCCCCTACCACGCTCTCCTTGATGAGTTCTGAGACCCTGCTCTTGCAGCTGCTTTGAGCTTCATCACATCGAATATATTTCGTCACTCTTCTGTCTTGCTTCTACTGTAAACCCTTTGATGGTAGGACATGGCTTTGTGCGTCCTTCGCCTACTGGAGTACCTGCCACATGCAGTTGGCTCATTAAAATTAAATGACCAACTGAATGAATGAATAAAGATCCAAAAGGAAATAAATAAATAAAATAAAAATCATCAAGCTCAGTTCTGGGAGAGCCTTGGAGGGTGATAAGCCACCAAAGTTCTGAAAGAACACTATGAACAGCCTGTGGAGATACACAGCATAGCAGCAGCAGTTTGGAAAAACACCTGGGGACATAGGAGGAAGACTTGTTTACTAATCTCAGGGTAGCATCTTGAGGAACAGAGTCCCTGAGGGACTTCTCCAGACAAAAAGAAGTAGGTAGAGGCCATTTTCCTCCCCCACTCCCCAGTATAAACATACAGCCACCTGCAGGAACCAGAAGAGCAGGGAAATTTACTAACTTGCTTACACCAAGGTCTGCCCCCTCCAAGGGCCTTGACATATATACCTTTTCCAGTCATGCTTGCCTCAGTTCCCACACTACGGGTCCCCCTCCCAGAAAAATTGCACAAACCTTGCCAATACTACATCTCCCAACCCGTGTGCCTTGTGAGGCCTTGGTCATGGCAGCCCTCTCCAAGGGAAGACCTGCACACACCTTGTTAAAACTGCATGCCTCTCCCCAGTTGGCCTAGTCCTGGTGGCCCCTCTCATAGGCACACAACCTTTGTGGGCACTGCACAGCCAGCCCCCTCCGATTTGCTCTTGGCTGGAGCCCATTCCAACTGGGGCCACAAGCCTGGCAGTATGCAAGCAGCCCTGACAGGGGCAAACACCACTCCAAAGTCACTCCTGGCCAGGGGGGAGGGGAAGGTAACTATACACACCAAACAGAGGCCCCAACAGTGGGTTAGAGGCAGAGAAGAGGTCTGACTGCAAGGCCCCAACCACCAACAAAAGTTTCTCAAGGGACAACATAGGGAAAGCACCCTACAGTTTGGTACTATTACACCTCTGGCAAATGCATGGTCTGACTAAACTCAAGCCCAAAGTGACCCCAGTGTGGCCTACTAACGTGACAGGGACCAAACACTACCGTAAAACAGGCAGAAAGCCACAGCACAGGACTGGACTGAAAGAAAAAAAAAAAAAAAGCAGCCAAGACACAACAGGTCAAAGGAAACACATAGGAGACACCCCACAAGGCCAGGTTCTGGTGAACAGGTGACACTGCAGTGCAGGACTTCTTCATAAGGCCATTGCTTTCAGGACCAGGAGACAGTTTCCTAGCACACAGAAATAGACACAGAATTAGACATAATGAGGAGAAAGGAGTATGTCCCAAATCAAAGAACAGGACAAAACCACAGCAAAAGACCTAAGCAAAACAAAGACAAGGAATGTGCCTGAGATAGAATTTAAAGGACTGAAACATACTCACTGGACGAGGAGTGGGAGACATCAGTGAGACCTTAAAAAGATAACGAACCAGTGAGATGAAGAACACAGTAAGTGAAATTAAAAATATGCTAGATCAAATAAATAGGCTAGAGGAAGGAGAGCAATGAAACATGGGAGAGAGAGTAATGGAAAGTAATCCAGTTGAGCAGGAGAGGGAGAGAAGGAGAGAGACAGAGAAACACCAAATGAGAATACTTTAGGGAACTCAGCAACTCCATCAATTGTAATTTGCATTATAGGGATCCCAGGACAGAAGAAGAGAGAGAAAGGGGCAGAAAACTTGAATAAATAATACCTGAAAACTTCTGGGTATCTGTTTTCTTCCCCAGATTTCAGATCTGGGAAGCACAGAGATTCCCCCAAGGGGGAGGGGGGGGGAAAAAAAAAACTCAAGGAGGTGCACACCAAGACATAGTAACTACTAATGGCACAAAATAGTGGTAAGGAGAGAATTTTAAAAGAAAAAATAGTTACATACAAGGGGAACCCCATAAAACTAACAGATTTTTCAGCAGAAACTTTGCAGGCCAGAGCAAAGTGGCATATTATCTTCGAAGTGCTGACAGGGAAACATCTGCAGCCAAAATATTCCATCCAGCAAGGCTATCATTCAGAATAGAAGGAGAAAGAGTTTCCCCAGACAAAAGCTAAAGGAGTTCACAAACACTAAACCAGCCCTTCAAGAAAGGTTAAAAGGGATTCTTTGAGTGGAAAGGAAAGACTAAGTAAGAAAAGTAGGAAGCACAAAAGCAGTAAAATTAAGTCTATCTTAAAAAAAAGAAAAAGAAAAAAAAAATCAGTCAAGGGTTTCACAAAATAAAAGAATGTGTAATAGGACACCATACGCCTAAAACATGGGTGAGAGAGGAGTAAAGAATGGGTTCAAACTTAAGCAACCATTACTTAATATATGGACTGCTCTATGTAAAAGATGTTATATACAAACCTATTGGTAACCACAATCAAAAGCCAGTAATAGATACGCAAAGAATAAAGAGAAAGGAATCCATGTATATCACTAACAAAAGCCAGCAAACCATCAAAGAGAACAAAAGACCAGAGAACTACAAAAACTACAGAACAAGTAAAAAAATGGCAATAAACACATACCTATCAAAAATTGCCTTGAATATAAATGGACTGAATGCTCTAATCAGGGACACAGAATAAAGGAATGGTTTAAAAAAAGCAAGACCCATCTATATGCTGCCTACAAGAGACTTTCAGACCTAAAAAAACCTGCAGATTGAAAGCGAAGGGATGGACAAACATTTATCATGCAAATCGTTGTCAAAAGTAAGCCAATGTTGCAGTATTTTTATTGGATAAAATATACTTTAGAATAAGGACTCAAACATAGGAAGACTCTATATAATAAGAGACAATACAACAAGATGTAACAATTGTATTTATGCACCCAATATGGGAGCACCCAAATACATAGAACAGTTAATAACTAACAGAGGAATTAAATCAATAATAATACACTAATAGTAGGGGACTTTAACAACCCATTTACGTCAGTGGACAGCTCATCCAAACAGGAAAAAAAAAAAAAAAAATCAACAAGGAAATGGTGGCTTTGGACACACTAGACCAGATGGATTTAACAGATATATTCAGAACATTCCGTCCTAGAACAGAATACACATTCTTTTCAAGTACACCTGGAATATTCTCCAGATCACCTATTAGGCAACACCACTAGTCTCAACAAATTTAAAAAGACTGAGGTCATTCCATGCATCTTTTCTGACCACAACACTATGAAACTAGCAATCAAGCATAAGACAAAAATCTGGACAGACCACAAATACATGGCAGTTAAATAACATGCTACTAAATGATGACCGGGTCAACCAAAATGGACACACACACACACCACAAACACACACACCACAAACACACACACCACAAACACACACACCACAAACACACACACCACAAACACACACACCACAAACACGAAGTGAAAACAAAAACAATCGTTCAAAAATCTTTGGGATGCAGCAAAAACTGTTCTAAGATGAAAGCAAAGTTTATAGCAATACAGGCCTATCTCAAGAAAAATTTTAAATAAACTACCTAAGCTTACATTTAAAGGAACTAGAAAAAGAACAAAACTCAAAACCAGAAGGAAGGAAATAAGATTAGAACAAAAATAAATGCTATAGAAACTAAGTAACAGATCACTGAAACCAGGAGCTGGTTCTTCAAAAGAACAAAATTGACAAACCTTTAGCAGGAGTCATAAAAAGAAGGGGTGGGTGTGGAGAAAGGGACTCAATCACAAACCAAAGAGAAGTAACCAATACAAATAATTATAGCAGTATTATGAAAACCTACATGCCAACAAATCAGACAACCTAGAAGAAATGATAATTTCCTAGAAATATATAATCTCCCAAAACTCTGGCAAAAAGAAATCGAAATTTTAAACAGAACAATTACCAGCAATGAAATTGAATCAAGTAATCAAAAAACTCCCAGCAGTAGTCCAAGACCACACCACTTCACAGGTGAATTCTAACATTTGAATAGATACTTATTACTCTCAAACTTTTCCAAAAGATAGAAGGAAAACTTCCAAATGCCTGAGGCTAGCATTACCCTGATACCAAAATTAGATAAACGTACAAAAAAGAACTACAGACCAATCTCTGATAAACAGATGCAAAAATCCTCAAAATATCAGCAAACCAAATACAATACATTAAAAAAAAAAAAATCGTTCACCATGATCAAGTGGATTTATTCCCAGCATGCAAAGGTGGTTCAGTATTTGCAAATCAACATGATCACATCAATAAGGATAAAAACCATATAATCCTTTCAATATATGCACAAAAAAAAGTTTGATGAAGTACACCATCCATTAATAAAAACTCAACAAAGTAGGTCTAGAGGGAACATACCTCAACATAATGAAAGCCTTATATGAAAAACCCACACCTAACATTCTATTCAGTGGGGACAAACAAAGCTTTTCTGCTTTTTCTCCTAAGGTCAGGAATAAGACAAGGATGTCTACTCTCACCACTTTTATTCAACATACTGCTGTCCTAGTCACAGCAACCTGACAAGCAATAAAAGGCATTCAAACTGTCAAGGTATAAGTAACACTATTTGCTGATGACCTGATGCTACACACAGAAAACCCAAAGACTCCACCAAAAAAATTACTAGAATGGATAACTGAATTCAGTAAAGTCCCAGGATACAAAAATCAGTGTACAGAAATTCATTGCATTTTTATTTACAATTAATGAAGCAAAAGAAAGCAGTCCCAATTATCATTGTACCAAAAATAAAATACACAGAAATAATCCTAAGCAAGGAGGTGAGAGACTTGTACTCCCAAAACTATAGAACACTGATAAATTAAATATGACACCAATAAATGGAAAGACATTCCATGCTCAATCAGAAAAACAAATATTGCTAAAGTGTCCATACTCTGCATAGCTATTTACACATTTAATGCAATCCCTATCAAAATACCAACAGCATTTTTCACAGAACCAAGGTAAGTAATCCTAAATTTGGATGGAACCATAATAGACCTTGAATAGCCAAAGCAATCTTGAAAAAGAAAAAACTGGAGGTATCAACTCCAGGCCTCAAGTTCTATTACAAAGCTATAGTAATCCAAACAGTATGGTATTGGCACAAACTGACACATAGATTGGAGAATAGAAAGCCCAGAAATAAACCCAAAATGATATGGTCAATTAATCTTTAACAATGGAGGAAAGAATATCCAGCAGGAAAAAGACAGTCTCTTCAACAAATGGTCTTGCAAATACTGGAAAGCCACATGCAAAATAATGAAACTGGATCGCTTTCTGACACCATACACAATAATATACTCAAAATGAATACAAGACCTAAATGTGAGACCTGAAACCATAGACATCCTAGAATAGAGCTCGGGCAGTAATTTCTCTGACATTGGTCATACCAACATCTTTCTAGATTGTTTCCCTTGCTTGACGAGACTGAATAAGAAGTTAAATATTGAGACTACCTCAAAATAAAAAGCTTCCACACAGCAAAGGAAGTAACCAACAAAACTAGAAGACAGCATATTAAATGGGAGAAGATATTTCAGGTGAAGTATCTGATAAAGTGTTAGTATCCAAAATACAGGAAGAACTTACACAACTCAACACTTAAAAACAAAGACCCACAAATAATGCAATTAAAAAATGGTCAGAAGACCTACAGATGGCCAACAGACATATGAAAAGATGCTCAACATCATTCATCAAGGAAATGCAAATCAAAACCACAATGAGTTATCACCTCACATCTGTCAGAATGGCTAAAATCAAAGCCACAAGAAATAAATGTTGGTGAGGATATGGAGAAAAAGGGACCCTCTTGCACCATTGGTGGGAATGCAAACTAGTGCAGCCACTGTGGAAGACAATATGGAGGTTTTTCAATAAATTAGAAATAAAACTACCCTACAATCCAATAATCCTACTACTATTTACCCAAGTAATTAAGAAAAAAAAAAAAACATTCATTTGAAGGGGTATATGCATCCCAGAGGCATTATTTACAAGAGCCAAATTATGGAAGCAACCCAAGTGTCCATTGATAGATGACCAGATAAAGAATGTTTGGGATGGATGGACACACACATACACACTGGAATATTTCTCAGCCATAAAATGAGCTCTTGCCATTTACAACAACATGGATGAGGTTAGAGTATAATGCTAGGTGTAATAAGTCTGAGAAAGACAAATACCATGTGATTTCATTCATTTGTGGAATTTAACAAAACAATTGAACTAAGAAAAATAGACAAACCAAGAAGCAGACTCTGAACTATAGAGAACAGATGGCTACCACAAGAGGTGGGGGGGGGGGTGTGAAGAATGGGTCAAAGAGGTGAAGGGCTAAGAGTACATTGCTCCTAATGAGCACTGAATATAGAACTGTTGAATCCATGTGTTGTACACCTGAAACTAATATAACACTGTTAAATACACTGGAATTGCATTTTTTTACTTAATAATGAAAATGTGATTTGAGTTTTTATTAGGACAATCCATAGAGAAAGTAAGAATTTTTCAATGAGAAGATGCTTTAGTTTGGGGTTTTCAAATTGTTTTCCTTCAGAATTATCTGGAAAGTTTTAACTAAAATTTTTGACTATTAAAGGACATTCAGCTGTAAAATTACAAGGTTAAAATTTATTATCTAGAAAGTAATTTTAGAATGTTCTATCCATGTTGTTGCAAATGGCAAAATTTCATTTTTGGTGGCTGATTAATATTCCATTGCATATATATACACACCACATCCTTATCCATTCAACTGTCAATAGACCTGGGCTCTTTCCCTATTTTGGGGTGGAATTAGAGGGTATTATGCTAGGCAAAATAAGTCAGAAAGACAAATACCATATGATTTTCATATGTGGAATTTAAGAAACAAATCAGATGAACATAGGGAAAGGAAGAAAAAATAAAATAAGAAAAACAGTCAACCCATAAGAGATTCTTAACTACAGGAAATAAACAGGGTTGCTGGAGAGGAGATAGGAGGGGCGATGGGATAATTGGGTGATGGGCATTAAGGAGGGAACTTGATGTACTGAGCACTGGGTGTTATATGCAACTGATTATTCACTAAATTCTACCCCTGAAACTAATAAACTATGTTAACTAAATTGAATTTTAAAAAATTTAATTAAAGAAAGCTAAAATGTATAAATCTTATTCTCATGAAAATGTGAGTGGGCCTAAGTTTTTGCATATAGCTTCATGAGCATACCCCAAGGGTGTTCCAAAGATACCAGTTTAAGAATCCAACAAAACTTGGGGGCCGGGGCGGGACTAATGATACAACACACCTATGGCTGTACTGAAAAAAAAAGTCTCACAACACCAAATGGCAACAAGGATATGGAAAAACTAATCCTCACACACTTTGGGAAACTATTTGGCAGTTTCTTAATAAGTTAAACAAACATCTGTACTGGGACCCAGCAATTTTACTCCAAGGTATTTGCCCAAAAGAAGTGAAAACATGTGTCTATACAAAGTCTTGTTTAAGACTATCCTTAGCTTTATTCTTACCAGCTGAAAACTAGAAACAACGCAAATGGCCAACAGGAATATAAGTAAATTGTGGCATATTTATACAATGGAAGCCTATACAGAACACAGTAAGATAATGTGCTACTTAGATCCACAATATATAGCAAAATTTCAAAAAACATTATGCTGAATGAAAAAAGCCAAACACAAGTATGAAGTTCCAGAACAGGCAAAAAACATACTTCAGTAGAAATCAGAACAATGGCTGCTTCTGAAGGATGTGATCTTCTAGAAGGGGACACGTGGGATATTTCTGGGATACTGGAAATGTTCTACATCTTAAATTAAGTATGGATTACACAGGTGTATGCATTTGTCAAAATTGGTTGAGCTGTATACTTAAGATCTGTGTTTTGTTTTATTTAAAATATACCTTAAACTATTTTATAGAAAAATAAATATTCTACAAATAACCCATTTGACCAAAATTTAAGTGATTTTTACAAAAAGATAAAACTAGAATTAAACAAATGTATAGCTCTAGTTAAACATAATGAATTGAACACACATGTATCAATGTTGACTCTGAATCCCCACTGAAGTGACTATAGAATAAAAATGTATTATCTACGTGGATAGAGAACAGTCTCAACTGTCAACAAAAGTTTCAAACACTAAGAACTAGATAGTTCAATAGTACTTAATTAGCTGAAAATGACTTTGAGAAGACAACCATAAGCAAGCCATACTTACATTCCAGAACCCTAGATACCTTCTGGAACTGGATACACCAAATCCCTCTTAAAGATGTAAGGACTGGAACAGGCTTACACAGTTGACAGTTTTATCTGAGTATATCAAAACTGTAATGCATATAACTTCAATTCAGCAATACCACATACAGTATTTTCCTAGATGTATACTCACATGTACAGGCAAATGTAAAATATTATGGTATGAATTTTAAACTAGAATTAATCTAAAAAACTACATCAATAAACAATGATATATTCATATAATAGAGTATATTTGTATCAAATGAAGTATTTTCAGTATTTAAAAAAGATATCTTCATGTATTCTTACAGAAAAATATCCAAGTTAAAAAAAAAAGTCAAAATACAAACAATGCGTATATCATGCTCCCAACTTAGCCCATTTTTCCATCCTGTGGGAGATTTGAGCTCAGCCCATTGAGATATAATCATCTCTGTATCTCAGTCTACACTGAGATCCATCAGGTAGAAAAGTCCATCTGCCCATTGGTCTCTACAGAAACCCCTTGGCAGGAAAAACAAACAAAACAGACAATTGGACCTCTGAATGAAAACAGGTCTAGCAGAGTGGATCAGACAGGAACAAGACCTATACCCAAGGTAATAGTTCCAGGTCTCCCAGTGTGAGGCTGTGTCTATCCACCCCTAAACCACTTTCTCTTCTACCAACCCTCAACTAATACTCACCAACTCTTAACTACACGAAGAGAATGAGGGATAAGATAACCATGTCACCAGGGTCCAGCAGCTCTGCTATCTGTAACCCTTCAGAAAGAGCTCGCCCTGTAGTGGAGCAGAGAGTTCCTGCTGGACAGACCAGGAGATTAGTATCTAGACATTTTTATAAAGCCAGAGAGGCCAAGAACATTGTCAGTCAAGGGCCACAACATACCAAGTAAAAGGCAGCAGGCACCACAGCAAAGGAAAGACAAGCCAGAAGACAGCATCTCTGATCATAATAGAGAAGCCATTCTGTGCACATCAACTTCTGGAAGACTAGAATGGACTTGTTAATCAAGGGGGAGATTGCTTAAAACATGAACTGGTCATACTACTGTAAATATGACACATTTGTAGTATTTGTCCACCAAAATAATGGGATGCAGTTAAGTAACTTATCTTCTATTTATGCTTTGTATCTTCCATTTGCCCCTCTAAATCTACTCTATTCCTTTTTATTCTCCTCTATGTTTAAAAAAGCCAGCCTATGTGGACTTAGTCATCTGATTCTTTTCCCTCAGGGTTCTGGTCAGGTTTGGTCCTAGAGCCCAAGAAGAGATCAGAAATAGAATGGAGTAAGGTTAGAATATTTATTTCCCTGGGTTCCTCCCATGCAGTGTCATTTCAGGCCGAGGACACCCCTAACCAACATCACAGCTCCTATCATGGTAGCTCTTAATAGGACTCTCCTTCCAGGCTCTTGGCAATGTTTCCCCACCTTCACTTTCTTTTTTTTTTTTTTTTTTTTTTTAAATTTTATTTATTCATTTGAGAGAGAGAGAATGAGAGAGCACATGAGTAGGGGGAGGGTCAGAGGGAGAAGCAGGCTCCCCGCTGAGCAGGGAGCCTGATGCGGGACTCGATCCCGGGATTCCACGATCATGACCTGAGCCGAAGGCAGTCGCTTAACCAACTGAGCCACCCAGGCGCCCCTCCCCACCTCCACTTTCAAGTTCAGAGCCAGTAACTTCCTGATGTAACTCACCTCATGTTTGGAACCATCCTTTGTGGTTTCTCAACAATCTGCCCACAACTTTTTAAATAATCAATATATTAAACTCTTCAAATCATCTATTGCTGAAACCTTCACTGGTAGTTTCAGAAAACAAAACATGTTCTTCCCAGTTTTTAAAAGGGTTCTATCACAAGTGATGTAAAATTTTATTGGACAAAAACTAGTTCATATTAGAGACATGGACAGTATTTCATAGCAATCCATTCATTCAGT
>NW_027913718.1:0-1419 GCF_054177405.1 Leptonychotes weddellii
TGGGAGCAGCGTCCCCAACTTTGTGTCTGATTTGAGTGACTTGAGTCAGTTTCTTAGGCCATCCAGTTCAAGGCATGCCGATGCATTGATCTTCTCAAAGAAGCAACTTTTGCTTTCATTTATTTTCTCTATTGGTTTTCTTTTCTCCATTTCATTGATCTCTACTCCAGTCTTTATGATTTCCTCCCTTCTGCCAGCTTTGGGTTTAGTTTCTTCTTTGCCTAGTTCCTTCGGTTGTAAGTTCGGTCGTTGGCTTGACATCCTTCTTGTTTTGTAATGTCACCATTTACAGCTACAGATTTCCCCGTTAGCACCAGCGTTGCTACATCCCGTGTTCTGGTGTCGTGTTTTGTTTTCCTTCATCTAATTTCATTTCATTTCTAATTTCCCTTGTGATCTCTTCCTTGATCCACTGGTCGTTTAAAAGTGTGTTACATTTCCGCCACGTTGTGAATGTCCCAGTTTTCTTTGTGTTGACTTCTAACTCCGCCCTGTTGTGGCCAGAGAAGGTACTCTGTAAGACACCTACCTTTTAAAATCGATCTAGACTTACCTGCGGCCTCACGTGTGGTCGATCCCGTACAACGGTACGACGCCCCGCGGGCCCTAGGGAGGAATGCGTGTGCCGTCCTGGATCCTCGGTTTCCTTACTCCTGCCGGATGTCTCTGTCCATCAGTGTGAGTGCAGCATCGCGGTGTCCAGCTGTCATTCGAGGCTGGCGATGTCCCCCTCCAGCTCTGTCGGGTTCGGCTTCCTATGCTTGGATGGTCTGTCATTAGGTGCGTAAATGTAATTGTTAGATCTTCTTGCTCTATCGAGGCTTCTACTCACATAGACTGTCCTCCTTCGTCCCTGTGGGCTTTTCCTGACTTAGTCTGTTTGTCTGATGTTCGTGAAACCACTCCAGCTCTCTCCTGCTGGCTGTCCACGCACGGTATCCTTTCCCATCCTTTGACTTCCGACCCGCTGTGTCTTTAGATCTGGGCCGCATCTCTCGTGGACGGCCCGTGGTGTACCACGTGTTTCTGTCCGTCCTGCCGTTCTCTGCCTGTTGACTGGAGAGGTTCATCCCTTTACCTGTAATGTGAACGCTGGTAAGGAGGGACTTCCTTCTCCCTTGTGCCCTTTATGTTGTGTGTGGCCTACAGCTTTTTTTGTCCCTCGTTTCCTGCATTCCTGTCGTCTTCTGTGTTTAGTTTATGTGAAATGTTTAAATTCCCTCCTAATTTCCTTTTGTGTATATTCTATAGCTCTTTTCTTCCTTGTTGCCACGGAGATTACATTCAACATCCTAAATTTATAACCTTCTATATCGAATCTGTAGTAGTCTAACTTCAGTAACGTGCAGAAACCCTGTTCCTTCACAGCTGTCTGTACGACACCCTTTTGGTTGTCGAAGTCACAGTATTTCATCTTTA
>NW_027913719.1:0-231 GCF_054177405.1 Leptonychotes weddellii
TAATGGTGGAGGAGGCTGTGTGTGGTGGCAGGAGGAAGGGACATGTGGGGAATGCTCTGTATCTTTCATTTAATTATGCTATGAACCTAAAGCTGCTCTTTAAAAAAATCTATTAATTCAGGGGTGCCTGGCTGGCTCAGATGGTTAAGCGTCTGCCTTCGACTCAGGTAATGATCCCGGGATCATGGGATTGAGTCCCGCATCGGGCTCCCTGCTCCTTGGGGAGCCTGC
>NW_027913720.1:0-231 GCF_054177405.1 Leptonychotes weddellii
TCATTGCTGTGTACTTTCAAAAATGATGTCACTGACCAGCTTGCAATCTCCGTGTGGACCGTAAGCTAAAAGGCCCACCTTTGCCTCCCACTTTCAGGTATCTGGGGCATTCAAAATATCTTGGATAACTCCCAATTCCTATAAAGCCCAGAAGCAGATATCACAGTCTAAGCAAAACAGCTTTGTGAGACACCTGTTATAAATACACGTTCCGGATAATCCAGGGAAAAT
>NW_027913721.1:0-231 GCF_054177405.1 Leptonychotes weddellii
CACTGAGATAATGGCAGCAATGAGCCCTCCAGTTTGTTCTCCTGAGTCATTATAGCTCTAGGACATGGCGCTGAGCCTGGCCCTTGGCAGCTCTTAGTAAGTGATACCTACTCTTAGAACTGTGGAGAAAAGTTTGGAAATCAAACTTTAGAACCCAGAGTTTTATAACCAAGCAACTCACTTTGGAATATCTCCTTTCTCCTGGAAATCATATGGAGAGAAAAAAAGAGA
>NW_027913722.1:0-231 GCF_054177405.1 Leptonychotes weddellii
TTATGTACCCACCAAGGCAGGTTTCACCACCGCCCAGTCCCAGGAAACACTCCCACAGACGTAGCCCCATTGGATACTTCCAAGGACAAAGGATGTCCCATGTGTCCCTCCTGTTCCCTTGAGACCGCCTCTGGCTGAGTGGGGGACCTGCTGCTTGGCCGGATCTGCTGGGCCCTCAGCAGTCCCTGCCCCTTCACTCTCTGGACATCCCACTGTGCCAGGTCCAAGACA
>NW_027913723.1:0-231 GCF_054177405.1 Leptonychotes weddellii
TGCTATAAACATCGGGGTGCACGTACCCCTTCGGATCCCTACTTTTGTATCTTTGGGGTAAATACCCAGTAGTGCAATTGCTGGATCATATGTTAGCTCTATTTTCAACTTTTTGAGGAACCTCCAGACTGTTTTCCAGAGTGAGGGTAGCTCTATTTTTAATTTTGAGGAACCTCCATATTGGTTTTTTTTTTAATTTTTTTATTGTTATGTTAATCCCCTCCATACTGT
>NW_027913724.1:0-231 GCF_054177405.1 Leptonychotes weddellii
TCCCCCATACAGCACCACACACATACACATGCGCACATGCGTGTTGTTATTGGGACTATTTTGGGGAATTAATTGTAAACATGAGAGCCCTTTACTCATAAATATTTTAATATGTACCTGCTGAGAATATGGATATTCCCTTATGTCACCACAGTAGTTATCCCCTGCAGTAAACTTAACATTGACACATTTTTTTTTTAAAATATTTATTAGAGAGCAAGAGAGAGAGAG
>NW_027913725.1:0-231 GCF_054177405.1 Leptonychotes weddellii
CCAGTGAGCCATAGCGAGGCAGAGGGAGAGCAAGATGGTGAGCACCTGCAACAGTCCCTGAGAGCAGGAGAGCACGAGATCCGGTCCATCATCAGGCCCCTACACGTGAGCCAAACCTGAAGCCCGCGCCTCAGGCAGAAGCTTCCAAACAAGCACACGGGTCTTTTTTCACAGAAACGCTGGGCTGCCTCAGCCTTAGCAGCGCCTTGGGGGTGGTAGCCTGCCAAGAAC
>NW_027913726.1:0-231 GCF_054177405.1 Leptonychotes weddellii
TATATTTTTTAAAGATTTATTTATTTTTTTGAGAGAGAGAGAGTGCAAGGGGAGGGACACAGGAAGAGAAACTCAAGCAGACTCCTTGCTGAGTGCAGAGCCTGACCTAGGGCTCCACCTCAGGACCCTAAGATCATGACCTGAGCTGAAATCTGAAATCAAGAGTCAGTCACTTAGCCAACTGAACCACCCAGGCACCCCCAATGTCTGCTTTTAAAGACTCTACTGATG
>NW_027913727.1:0-231 GCF_054177405.1 Leptonychotes weddellii
TAATACAACAAAAGGCCAAGAGAAAAGAAGTGGAGTTACACGGTTATAAGATTAGAATACTTGATGTGCAGTGGTATAATGTAACTCAAAGATAGACTGGAAGACATTCAAGTTGAATACAATAAACCCGAAAGCAGCCATTAAAATAAAACTATACAAAGAATTATAGCTAATGTGCTATCAAAAAATGTAATAAAATAAAATCTTCCAAAAAATAATCGTGTAGTGCAA
>NW_027913728.1:0-1419 GCF_054177405.1 Leptonychotes weddellii
CAGGAAAGCACTTTCCAGTTGGTGAAGGTCAGAACACACTTTCCTATAGAAATACGTGTTTGGTGTAGTTTGCACAATGGCTATAAAAGCCCATTGAGCCTGGGGACAGACCTTTGCTTTTACTAGCATGGGCGGGGCGGGGGGTGGATTTCAAAGTCCTCAGGACCCAGGGCCTCCCCCCCCCCCCCCCCCCCCCCGTTCCTGTCTTTCTCCTGAGATTCCCATGGGAATGGAGGGAGGGATGGAGGAGGCGTAAAGAGGCATTTCACCTTTCATGGAGCTGGGTTTTCCCCACCCCTGGGATCCTTGGAAATGCCTGGGGACGTTTTTTGTTTTATTTTTTTTTTTGAGGTGTGACACCTGGGGGAAAGGGTGCCCGGGCAGGTGGTGGGTGGAGACCAGAGACTGGTCAACACTCAACCATGCACAGGATGCCCCACCCCAGAGAGTCATGCAGCCCCAAATGTCAAAATGTGGGCTTGGTTTCTCCAGTTTTCTGACGAACGCTCTGGTCTCCGCCTCGTGGGTATGGCTTTCGTGGTCCCGCCTGTTTGCCGAGGATGCTGACCGCCTGCCCTTTGGGCTCTGATAAAACTTAATTGCACTTGTTGACCTGCGTGCGTTCTTAGTTTAGGAGGTTAACGCTTTTTTATTTATTTTTTTCATGTCGAGATAGGAAATTGACTTCTGTAGATTTTTTTTTTCTTCCATCTGGATGACGTCTTGGCTGCCTGCTTTGATTTAGAGCAGAATGTGGCTAATAGAGCAGTATAACCAATTCAACATGAAGGGGTCCCAGCAGGATTTCGTGGACGGAATCTGGCCTTTTTCTCGGGGGATGGCTTCCCCCACGGGACCCTGAGTAGCACACACGTGGTCATCATGGTGTTTCCACCTCCTGAGATTTCCCAATGCACGGTGGCTTCTTTTAAGGGGAAAACAATCCCACGTGTCTTATGACTTACAGACAGGGTAGAGCTCTAAGACGGATGTGTGTTTGGAGGCTCAAAATTTTTCAGCATTCGGGGGGCACCTGGGTGGCTCCGTTTGTGAAGAAGCTCACTCTTGATCTCAAAATCGGGTCTTGATTTTTGGCAACGTGAGTTGGAACACCTCTTCTTAAAAAAACAGAATTAGTCAACATTGTGGCTCTACCTGGGATCATTCGGATGCCCAGAGACTGGAGGAGTGTTCTGTAGGACGCCCAGCCTTTGTGGGGGTCGGAGAGACACACAGGACACAAGACATGTCCATGTGTCCTCGTGTGCTTTGTTTTAATGTCTGGGCGTCTGTCCCACGTGAATCAGCAGGGATTGCTCTGGGACATCCTTTGGTCCTTTGCCGACTCTTGTGATGGATGACGGAGCATGTGTTTAGGGAGGGATCTCCAAAAGTCCTTTTTAGGGGCAAGGGGGATAC
>NW_027913729.1:0-231 GCF_054177405.1 Leptonychotes weddellii
TTCAGCCTACCTTTGTACCATCACCAGAATCCATTCTCTAAAACACAGATCATGACCCATCTGGAACCTGCCAATGGCTTCCCATTTTCTATATGAAGTATGAATCCCTTGCTTTAAAAAACAAAGTCCTTCCATGTGACCTCAAGCTTCCTTTATAAGTCCTCTGCTATCTCCTGGTCCAAACTTTCTTTAGTTTCAGCCACACTGAAGCCCTCAAACTCTCCCAAATCT
>NW_027913730.1:0-231 GCF_054177405.1 Leptonychotes weddellii
CATCTGCCTTCGGCTCAGGTCATGATCCCAGAGTCCTGGGATCGAGCCCCACATCGGGCTCCCTGCTCCGCGGGAAGCCTGCTTCTCCTTCTCCCATTCCCCCTGCTTGTGTTCCCTCTCTTGCTGTGTCTCTCTCTGTCAAGTAAATAAATAAAATCTTTAAAATAAATAAATAAATAAATAAATAAATAAATAAATACAGTCTGAATGTAAGCCTTTGATTTACTGCTC
>NW_027913731.1:0-231 GCF_054177405.1 Leptonychotes weddellii
TATTTATTTGGCAGAGAGAGGGAGGGAGCGCACGCGCGTGCACACACATACAAGCAGTGGGAGGGAGAGGGAGAAGCAGGCTCCCCAGAGAGCAGGGAGCCCCATGCGAGGCTGGATCCCAGGGTCCCAGGATCATAGCCTGATCCAAAGGCAGATGCTTAACTGAGGCACCGAGGCGCCCCTACCCTGTCCCCTTTTTAACTCCAGTTTGTTCTGTGTCACTGCTCAGTA
>NW_027913732.1:0-231 GCF_054177405.1 Leptonychotes weddellii
CCTATAAACCTTTCATCTAATCCTTTTGCCATCCATTCTGGTAATAGTTGCCTGACTCCTTTATTTTATTGAGGGATGAAAAATTGAGATTTTTATCATTTTATTTTTTGTCCACCTTAACTAAAATTCTTTTGCTTAATTGGAAAGCATTCTTCATGAACTCAGGTCATTTGGGCATCCTACAATAAAATTTATGTGGAGAACTATATAGGTAGGCAGGATAAATCCTTT
>NW_027913733.1:0-231 GCF_054177405.1 Leptonychotes weddellii
TTCAAGTTCACATGATCTGAGAAAATATTCAATAAATATAAACTACTTTAAGTTTGTTGGTTTAATTACAACAGGCATGCCTTTAGAGTTATTAGCAATTAAGTATAATACCTTTATTCTACCTAGGTTTACTAAAAGTCAAATAAGCTCAATGTTACCTGTTTCAAAATTTATCAGCAGGAAAAGTAACTTAAGATGATGATTAGTTGATTTAATGTCTCAAACATTTTA
>NW_027913734.1:0-231 GCF_054177405.1 Leptonychotes weddellii
ATGAGCATCAGGTGTTGTACGGAAGTGTTGAATCACTATATTGTACACCTGAAACTAATATAACACTGTATATTAACTATACTGGAATTAAAATTTAAAAAGAATAAATAAAAATAAATTGATGTTTATGCAACTCTATGAATTTACTAAAAATCATTTAAATGTGCATTGCTTTTCCTACACTAAATCCTAATCTTAGTGAGCCTTTGCACCAAGCATTTCCTGTCTATT
>NW_027913735.1:0-231 GCF_054177405.1 Leptonychotes weddellii
GCAGGAGGCAAACACCCAGCCTTTGCCTTGAGCTGGGATGAGTGAAAAGGGCAGGGTAGGCTTCAGTCCCCCTGTCCTTGCCACTTGTGGGAATCCGCTGCCAGTCCAGCCCGGACAGAGGAGGGGCAGAGGGACCTGAGTGCCCCATCCTTTGCTGGAGGCAGGGACGAGAGAAGCTGCTCCTCCAGCAGCAGCAGATTTGAGCAAAGTGCCAATTCCAGGCCCAACAAA
>NW_027913736.1:0-231 GCF_054177405.1 Leptonychotes weddellii
TGATATGTAAATAATAGTGATTGAATAAAGTTCCTGGGTTATTCAGATTTCCTCAGTTTCCCCTAACATCCCCCTTCTGTCCCAGGATCCCTTAGGTGTGGGCTGGGCATGGCGACTCCCTTCCCCAGGGGACAGGGCAGGAAAGGGAAGGAGCCATGTGGGGTGGGGACACCGTGAGGACACCACGTGACGCTGATCATGTCCCTTTACGTCTTCTCTTGGCCATGACAG
>NW_027913737.1:0-231 GCF_054177405.1 Leptonychotes weddellii
TTTAAGAAATATATTTATTTTAAATCACTATTTCTGGAGCATCAGAAATAAGACCAAAACATGTTATTCTAGAAATGGCTAGAAATGGAGAAATCAATCAGTTCAGTAATAATATAAGAAAAGAGTTTACCAAGACAATGCATTTACATCAGCATAAAGTTAAAGGCTGGCCAAGGAAACCACTGTTGGAGTACAAGTACGTTTAACCCTTTTGGGAGGCTGTACAACCAG
>NW_027913738.1:0-231 GCF_054177405.1 Leptonychotes weddellii
AGGCTCCATCTGCCACCTGGTCCTGTATAGACCACTAGAGACCTCCAAATCAAATTGATGAGGAAGAGAAGTAGCTGACATTGATGCAAATTGTTTCTACCCGAGACAACGAATCAAAATTCCATACTTTAACCAAACATAAAACCCCTTCTCCTTCTTTTTGTTTCCTTTAGTTCGGCATTGGCCTGGAGAGATAACAGCCTCGTCTTTATCTCCCAGGCCCATGCTAAG
>NW_027913739.1:0-1419 GCF_054177405.1 Leptonychotes weddellii
GGCAGGGAGTCTGCTTCTCCCTCTGACCCTCCCCCCTCTCATGTGCTCTCTGTCTCTCTCATTCTCTCTGTCTCAAATAAATAAATAAAATCTTTAAAAAAAAAAAAAGATGGTTTCCTTGGTTCTAAGATTTGCGAGTTTTACTATTACATGCAGGGGTGTTGGCCTGTTTTCCTTGATCTTGGGAGGGGTCCTCTCTGCCCCTAGAACAAGAATGTCTGTTTCATTCCCCAGATTAGGGTAGTTCTCAGCTCCGATTTGCTCAAATACATCTTCTAGTCCTCCCTCTCTCTCCACTCCCTCCGAGATTCCAATAATTCTGACATTGGAACGCTTCATGGTGTCACTTATTTCTCTGATTCTATTTTCATGGATTCTGAGTTGTTTTTCCCTGGCCTCCTCTTTTCCTTTTATCTATTAAATTGTCTTCCAGGTCACTGATTCGTTCTTCTTCTTCACTTACCCTAGCTGTTAGATTATCTAGATTAGATTGGATCTCATTGATAGCATTTTTAAGTTCTGCCACTTCAGCTTTCATTCCTGCCCTTAGAGACTCTATGTTGCCATTAATCATTTTCTCCATTCTAGCTATTGTCTTCACAATTGCTAGTCTGAATTCCATCTCCGACATCTTGGTTATATCTGCACCCATTTGTTAATCTACGGCATAAGTCATAATCTTTGAGTCTTTCCTATTTTGGGTGTTCCTCCTCCCAGTCATTCTGTTGATGGGTGGTTGAGGAAATGTATAGAGTCCAAATTATTGACCAGAACCCAAGCTAGATGCACCTGTTTTCTAGGGACCTTAGGGTTACTGGCCTCTTTTTTTCTCAGCCTGTCTTCTGTGGGATGGGCCTGCTGTGCTGTTACTCAGGCAACCCTGTTTGGGCAGAGTTGCCCTGCCCTCCTGTGGCGGGGCATGGGCTCAGTGGGAACCAGTTTTTTGGGCTTTTGTTCTCTGGCGGCTTTCCGCGTCTCTTCCGAGAGTCAGAGCAGAAGAGACCGTTTCCAACCCTCTGCCTCAGAGCAGAGATTTCGCAGTCTGTTCTTCAGTGAGCTCTCCAGGCCACACCGTCTCCGTTTCTGTCTGTGCTGCTATAAACTGCAGCGGCCTGGGTTGTGCGCCCCTCAGCAGTGCTCCCAGTCCTGCCTCCAGCTCGGGCACGTCTCTGCCCTTTGTGCTTCTAAAACTGCCAGCCACGGGCGCCTGGGTGGCTCAGTTGGTTAAGCGACTGCCTTCAGCTCAGGTCATGATCCTGGAGTCCCGGGATCGAGCCCTGCATCGGGCTCCCTGCTTGGCAGGGAGTCTGCTTCTCCCTCTGACCCTCCCCCCTCTCATGCTCTATCTCATTCTCTCTCTCAAATAAATAAATAAATAAAATCTTTTTTTTTTTTAAAGATTTTATTTTTTTTTTTTTA
>NW_027913740.1:0-231 GCF_054177405.1 Leptonychotes weddellii
CTCTCTGTCAAATAAATAAAATAAAATCTTTAAAAAAAAAAAAAAAAAAGTAGAATCACCATATGACCCAGCAGCCCCACCTGTGGGTATGTGCCCAAAGAATTAAAAGCAGGGTCTCAAAGAGATATCCGTATAGCCATGTTGATAGCAGCATTATTCACAACCGCTTAAATGTGGAAATAACAACAAGGGTCTATCAGCAGGTGAATGGATAAACAAAAGGCGGTGGAT
>NW_027913741.1:0-231 GCF_054177405.1 Leptonychotes weddellii
CAAATAAATAAATAAAATCTTTAAAAAAAAAAAAAAAAAATGAAATGTAAATAAAGATTGTGCAAAGACATGTTAATCAAAGCACGATATATATGGCTGAATTTGGATTGGAGGCAATTGCTGCCCAAAGGCACTGATCCTGCTGGTGGTGGTGATGATGGTGATAATAATAACTAATAACCAAAATAGCTAACATTTATTGAGTGATGAAAAGACACCTGACATGACTCT
>NW_027913742.1:0-231 GCF_054177405.1 Leptonychotes weddellii
TTCTTATTGCTGCCCCCTGCCAACAGTTGTGGTGGATCCCCAAGTGGTTGTCTTGTTTTTGAAATAATAAAATGTGATTAGACATTATATAGTGATAAAGTGTAATTGTGGGGAGAGAACAAGTTATTTTTATGAAAACTAAATTAAATGCTTTGGAAAGACTTGATAAAAGCAAGTTTTATACACACATACACATATATTTAAGAAGTTGTCAAATGGTGGGCATGGGAA
>NW_027913743.1:0-231 GCF_054177405.1 Leptonychotes weddellii
ACCTTGCTCTGATCCCAGGCTGGCCAAGAACGTTCTCCAGGCAGTTTGCTTTACCATGTAGGGGCAGAACAGGAAAGCCAGATGTTCTCTTGTAGTAGGTAGATTAACAAGTGTTCTGGTTTAAACGTCATTTCTGAAAAATAGCTTAACTTGGATCTTCCTTGCAAAATGGAACCTCTTTGAAGGACTGGCAATTCAGATGTTTGAGCCTGCACAGTGGGGAGCCAGACC
>NW_027913744.1:0-231 GCF_054177405.1 Leptonychotes weddellii
AGAGTAAAAATAGACTTGGAAAGAAATGTGTCCAGTCCTTATATTTCATCTTAACCAGAAAGTTAGACTTTAGGGTTAAGGTGGTCCTTAAATTTTAGTAGTTGTTGGACGTGTTAAAACCCAGCTTGCTGGGCCCCATCCAAGGTTTCTGATCTGGTAGTTCTGGGTGAGACCCAAGGATGGGTATTTCGGACAGATTCCCAGGTGACGTGGTACTGCTGGTCCAAAGAC
>NW_027913745.1:0-231 GCF_054177405.1 Leptonychotes weddellii
ATGAGCATCAGGTGTTGTACGGAAGTGTTGACTCACTATATTGTACACCTGAAACTAATATAACACTGTATATTAACTATACTGGAATTAAAATTTAAAAAGAATAAATAAAAATAAATTGATGTTTATGCAACTCTATGAATTTACTAAAAATCATTTAAATGTGCATTGCTTTTCCTACACTAAATCCTAATCTTAGTGAGCCTTTGCACCAAGCATTTCCTGTCTATT
>NW_027913746.1:0-231 GCF_054177405.1 Leptonychotes weddellii
AGCTCCACTCATAGGGGGGCAGAGGCATGGGTATCATTGCTCCCCAAAATGTCACAAGGTCTTCCCGGGACCTGCCTAGACTGCGCTGAGTAAACGGGAGGAAGCAGCTCGCAGAAGCTGATGCAGGGGCGCCAGGGTGGCTCAGCCGTTAAGCGTCTGCCTTCGGCTCAGGCCATGATCCCGGGGTCCTGGGATCGAGCCCCATGTCCGGCTCCCTACTCAGCGAGGAGC
>NW_027913747.1:0-231 GCF_054177405.1 Leptonychotes weddellii
TCATGGATTGAAGAGCTGTTTAAAATGTGGGGAAGGGGCGCCTGGGTGGCTCAGTCGGTTAAGCGACTGCCTTCGGCTCAGGTCATGATCCTGGAGTCCCGAGATCGAGTCCCGCATCGGGCTCCCAGCTCGGCAGGGAGTCTGCTTCTCCCTCTGACCCTCCTCCCTCTCATGTTCTCTGTCTCTCATTCTCTCTCTCAAATAAATAAATAAAATCTTTAAAAAAAAAAA
>NW_027913748.1:0-231 GCF_054177405.1 Leptonychotes weddellii
TGAATAAATGAGGAAAAAACATCAAGAATTCAATTTGCCTCATGAAGTAGTCTCAATAGTTACAAAGGAATAAATGACAAATTCTCTGTTTTATTTGTGCTCTAAGTTTGTGAAACAAGGTACAGATTTTTAAAGGAAGAAATGAGAAAGTATATCCTTCATTTTCTTCAGGTATTTTGTTTCATAAAAAAGAAACCAAGATACATGACATTCTGAGTCTGGTTAGATTTT
>NW_027913749.1:0-1419 GCF_054177405.1 Leptonychotes weddellii
TTTAACATCAAGATACTGGAAACACTCTGGCTGTCACTTCCCTCAGGTCATCTACAGTCTTTAGCTGCTTGGTGGCACCAGGTGATCCAAAGCCTGTTAGTTAAATGTTCTATTATATCACAGTTCAGGGTAGAGACAAATTGGTTACAGCCTTGAGTCAGTACTTGGGAGGAAAGCTCACAAAGAGAGTCAGAATATACCCTGCTCATGTGTCACTATCAGTAGCATAGTCCTGGGGACACTGGGTGGTGGGACATTGAGAGAAACCAGTCTTCAGGGGTCCATGGGACAGAGGTAAATGGACTTTATCCCATGTCCACCTTCCATGGCATGTGCATGTGTTTTATTTCTTGAATGTATCCTTTCCCATGTTGTGAAGTCATTCCTGAACCA
The DNA here is from genome assembly GCF_054177405.1 of Leptonychotes weddellii. Classification (NCBI taxonomy): domain Eukaryota; kingdom Metazoa; phylum Chordata; class Mammalia; order Carnivora; family Phocidae; genus Leptonychotes; species Leptonychotes weddellii. Next base: position 394 of record NW_027913749.1, read on the forward strand.
AAGCCTCCATCTCTTTTAGCTGATGGAAAGTTTCTTTGATTTGGGTTTCAATCCTGAATTGTACCACCTTTCATATCCAGGGGCTGAGAAAAACACCTGACAGCTGTCTGGTGGGACAACTGTGCATGGTGTGGCTCAGACTCAAATAACACATGGCCGTCTCATCCACCGTCTCCTGGCAAGGTTGACAAAATAGCCTCCGCAAGGTAAAATTACACAAACTCTCAGAGATGCATAGACTCCATTGTCCAAAGATACTCCCACTGGCACTGATGGGATTAGGGTCCCATGCATTCCACTGTGGGGACATTTAAAAAACGTTCATATATCATACCCACACTAAACCAACACAGTCAGTCTGCCTGTGCACTCTAAGTTTTTGACAGCTTATTTTGACTTTCAGGAAATTCAGTCTAATAGAAGAAAAACTTTGACCATGCTGGATGAGTACAGGACTTGTGTTCTGTCTCCAGATCCCTCACTTTCCATCCGTGAATGGCATGCATCAGGAAGACTGCCAACTTGCCATACCATCCAAAATGCACCTTCTTCCCCTGTAGAGAGACATGGTGTGGTGCTAATAGTGTTCCTGCAATTCTTGTCCTTTGGGAGCACACATCATATCCTGTTCAAAGCCCTGGGCTCACTGCTGGGAGCTGCATTCTTCTGTATGCCACTCATTGAGTCAGGTTATGTACATGGACCACATATGTGAATCATTACTTACTGCAAAATAATATAATAATTGCATAATACTTAATGGGATTGTACACTCCAACAGCAATTGAATCATAGGACCACTGGATCAGGGTAGAGAAGGAAATAAATTAGGGTATTCTGAAATACAACACCAGATTTCAAGTCTGAGCTTCAGCATATACAGCAGAAGGAATTTATCAAACCCTCCTTGCTATAAGTAAACGAGGGAGGGAGGAAGTGTGATGGTGGAGGAGTAAGGGTCCCTACACTTGTCTCAACCCTGGAACACAGCTAGGTAGTTATCAAGTCATTCTGAGCAACCAAGAA
>NW_027913750.1:0-231 GCF_054177405.1 Leptonychotes weddellii
TAGAAAAACTTTTACGTAAAACAGTAGCAGTACTTTTGTGTAAAGTAAATATCTTTTTACCCTTCTAGCTATTTTTATTCCAGAAAAGAATCTATTTAAAGGATGGTCATTGTGGATTATCACTCTGAAATAAACCATCTAAATGTTAGCTTGCAACCTCTTCTGCTCTCCAGAGCCTGCCAGTGAGCAGAAAGCCAAGGGAGTTGTCATAAATTGCACAGGAGAAACCTT
>NW_027913751.1:0-231 GCF_054177405.1 Leptonychotes weddellii
CCTTTGGGTAATTTAGACATTTTAACAGTATCTGTTTTTTTAAACCATGAGCGTGGAATGTCTTTCCATTTCTTTGTGTCATCTTCAATTTCTTTCATCAGTGTTTTATAGTTTTCAGAGCACAGGTCTTTCACTTCTTTGGTTAGGTTTATTCCTAGGTATCTTATTATTTTTGGTGCAATTGTAAATGGGATTGTTTTCTTAATTTCTCTTTTCTCAGAGCAGAAGTTT
>NW_027913752.1:0-231 GCF_054177405.1 Leptonychotes weddellii
TTCAGCCTACCTTTGTACCATCACCAGAATCAATTCTCTAAAACACAGATCATGACCCATCTGGAACCTGCCAATGGCTTCCCATTTTCTATATGAAGTATGAATCCCTTGCTTTAAAAAACAAAGTCCTTCCATGTGACCTCAAGCTTCCTTTATAAGTCCTCTGCTATCTCCTGGTCCAAACTTTCTTTAGTTTCAGCCACACTGAAGCCCTCAAACTCTCCCAAATCT
>NW_027913753.1:0-231 GCF_054177405.1 Leptonychotes weddellii
AATGCCTAAACTATGGGTTCAGGGGTGCCTGAGTGGCTCAGTCAGTTGTGGGTCTGCCTTTGAAATGGGTCATGATCTCAGGGTCCTGGGATGGAGCCCCATATTGGGCTCTCTGCTCAGTGAAGAGTCTGCTTCTCCCTCTCCCTCTGTACTCTCTCTCTCTCAAGTAAATAAATAAAATATTTTAAAAATAAACTATAAGTTAAGAGAGCCTCTAGGTTGGTGAACATG
>NW_027913754.1:0-231 GCF_054177405.1 Leptonychotes weddellii
TCCTCAGGTAATAGGGTTTGTTCATAAGGGACATACATTAGCACAGGCCCCACCAACAGCACAGGCATATCCTCCAAGCTTGCTTAAAACTGCATTCCTGAGGGCGCCTGGGTGGCTCAGTCAGTTGAGCGACTGCCTTCGGCTCAGGTCATGATCCCGGAGTCCCGGGATTGAGTCCCGCATCGGGCTCCCTGCTCGGCGGGGAGTCTGCTTCTCCCTCTGACCCTCCCC
>NW_027913755.1:0-231 GCF_054177405.1 Leptonychotes weddellii
CCCGTAGACATGGCAGAGCAGTACCCTCCCTTGAAACCCTCTTCGGCCTTCCACAGAGCCTGGCCCCTCAGTGTGCACCAAGTCCAGTGGGGGCTTTCTTTCCAGGTCCTTTTCCATGCTGCACCCTAAGCTCTGTCTGGTAACTGGAGGCTTGGCCAGCTTGAGCAGGCAGAACTCCCTCTCTCACTCTCCCCAAGCTTGAGACCAACCCGGCAGCCCAGGGAAGCCAGT
>NW_027913757.1:0-231 GCF_054177405.1 Leptonychotes weddellii
TTCTTATTGCTGCCCCCTGCCAACAGTTGTGTTGGATCCCCAAGTGGTTGTCTTGTTTTTGAAATAATAAAATGTGATTAGACATTATATAGTGATAAAGTGTAATTGTGGGGAGAGAACAAGTTATTTTTATGAAAACTAAATTAAATGCTTTGGAAAGACTTGATAAAAGCAAGTTTTATACACACATACACATATATTTAAGAAGTTGTCAAATGGTGGGCATGGGAA
>NW_027913758.1:0-231 GCF_054177405.1 Leptonychotes weddellii
CTCTCCCTCTGCCTCTCTCACCCCTGCTCATGCTCTCTCTCTCTCTCTCAAATAAATAAAATCTTAAAAAAAAAGAAAAAGAATTTACATGTATTTATAAAATTATATATAATATATAAACATATAATTTATATATTATATATATTATATATATTTATGAAATTTGTAAAAATTTATAAATATATATTCTTATATATAACATAAATGTGTATTAATAAATATACAACATAA
>NW_027913759.1:0-1419 GCF_054177405.1 Leptonychotes weddellii
GGGGGCCGGGATGGGTGGCATTTGTGCTGGACCACCAACACTGGAGTCACCGGCCCGCACGTGGGGTCTGTCAGATGCAGCATCTACACGGCCCACGGCCTGGGGAGAAGGGCCCCTGTGGAAGGGGAGCCTTGACACCCTCCGCTCTGATCTGAACACAGGTTTTTAATTTCCCTGTAATTTGCCCTGCTCCCTCTCCTGGGCTGGCTTCCCTGTCACTTCATTTCCTGCTGTATTCTCATCTTACAGCAGAGGTGAAGAGAGTTGACCTCTCCTTGCCCCAAAGCTGAATAAAATACAGACCAGATTTTTGTGAGTAAAAATAGGCTTGAATACCACTGGCCAGTCACTTGGGGCTCCTCACAGCCCGTCTGGTCTAGTTCTCTCCCAGCCACCGGCCCTCAGGACAGAGCTGCACGGAGGGGCGGCGGTCCCAGCCGGAGCCCGAGCCCAAGGGGAAGGGGGGCAGGAAGGCCGCCGCCCCGGGAGAAGGGCAGCATGCAGCCAGAGCGAGGCCAGTCCGGGTGGCTGGTGGACATGGCTGTCCTCTCCACTAGAGACGGCTGTGAGCATGGAAACTGCCTCCCCTGCCTTGCCAGGGGACCAAGGAGGAAAGATTGAAATGTCAGCGCCTAATAGGAAAGAAATTTCTGTCTGGAACATTTGGGAAAATTCCAAAAGGGCTGCAATTAGAGTCTCTCCTGGAAGAGTAGGGGGGATGTGGCTTTAGAGCCAGACAGACTGCAGGTCTGTCTGCTGCTCACTTATCTCAGACAAGAAGCTGAATCTCCGCGAACCTCAGTTTCGTCATCTGTAAAATGGAGATAGTAGTGTACCTTCTGTAGGTCAGCTGTGAGAATCTAATAGAACAACACGTGGAGCGTGCTCAGCACATGGAAGGTGAGCCTGGGTCTCTCTGTGTCCTCTGTCGTTCAGGTCTAGGTGTAAATGTCAAGGGACCATCTCTGACTCCCCCGCTCTGGTCTAATGCAGGCACCAGCTCGGGGCATTGAGCGCCCTGTCCTCTGCAAGGCACGGATGCTTCCCTGCTTCTCTGTTTAAGAGTGTGTTGTCTGACTGGGGAGGGTATGTGCTCTGGTAAGCGCTGTGAATTGTGCAAGACTGTTGAATCTCAGATCTGTACCTCTGAAACAAATAATGCAATATATGTTAAGGAAAAAAAAAGAAGAAGAAGGTAGCAGGAGGGGAGGAATGAAGCAGGGGAAATCGGAGGGGTAGACGAACCATGAGAGACGATGGACTCTGAAAAACAAACAGGGTTCTAGAGGGGAGGGGGGTGGGAGGATGGGTTGGCCTGGTGGTGGGTATTGAGGAGGGCACATTCTGCATGGAGCACTGGGTGTTGTGCACGAACAATGAATCATGGAACACTTCATCTAAAACTAATGATGTAATGTA
>NW_027913760.1:0-231 GCF_054177405.1 Leptonychotes weddellii
AAGGGAAGTTCCAAAAGGATTTTCAGATGCTGAAGAAGACTCACAAGGATCCTAGAGGCCTGGCTATTGTCAAGCTAAGGTAGTTTTTCCCTCTGGCAAGACATTAACATGAAGACAGCTAAGGACATTTAATTTTATCTACATTTCCTTCTGCCTTTGTTTTCCACATCATATCCCCCTGAACAATTCTGACCCTTAAATCTTCAAGGTTGTTGAGGGTGGAAGGTCTTA
>NW_027913761.1:0-231 GCF_054177405.1 Leptonychotes weddellii
TTCTCGATGTCTAAGACTGTTCCTTTTATGCACTATGTATTTCTTTCTGGTACTCAGGTTGGATCATTTTTATTGGTTTGTCTTCAAGTACAGTGGCCCTTTCTTCTGCTACTTTAAAATTGGTTGTGAAGCTTATCCAGTGTCTTTTTCATTTCAGATGCTATACATATACAGTTCTGTAATGTTCGTGTGTTTTCTTTTGTTTTTTTAAATTTACTCGCCATTTCTTTC
>NW_027913762.1:0-231 GCF_054177405.1 Leptonychotes weddellii
AGTTCACCCTTGGGTTTGGATTTGAGAGTGTCGAGTGGTCGGGTCCTTGTCCCACAGTAGAAGGGGCAGCTGGCCCTTGGGGGGCACTGCCCCAAAGCCCCCAGCCAAGCCCTCTCCTATCCTGCTTGTCAGGGGCCTGGCATCCCCACTGGAGAAAGGCTTTTCTTGGTTCAAGGTGTTTCTCCAAGGGAGTCTGGGTGCAGCCGGTCCGCCTTAGGTAGGGTGACGCCC
>NW_027913763.1:0-231 GCF_054177405.1 Leptonychotes weddellii
TTCCCAGTGACCACATAAACATGAGGTGGTTGGGCAATGGGCATGAATTTCAAAGTACAAATATGTTATTTAAAATAAAGTTTCCTTCTGTTCCACTTCTGCATAGTCACCTGGACTTCAGCCTTGCCTTTGGTAGGTAAGGGCCACTGAAACCCAAAACGATCCATCCTGCTGGGACATCGTGCCCAAAGGAGACTGAGATCAGTGAGGGCTTCCCAGCAAGGGTATTAA
>NW_027913764.1:0-231 GCF_054177405.1 Leptonychotes weddellii
TTTAAGAAATATATTTATTTTAAATCACTATGTCTGGAGCATCAGAAATAAGACCAAAACATGTTATTCTAGAAATGGCTAGAAATGGAGAAATCAATCAGTTCAGTAATAATATAAGAAAAGAGTTTACCAAGACAATGCATTTACATCAGCATAAAGTTAAAGGCTGGCCAAGGAAACCACTGTTGGAGTACAAGTACGTTTAACCCTTTTGGGAGGCTGTACAACCAG
>NW_027913765.1:0-231 GCF_054177405.1 Leptonychotes weddellii
AAAAAATGGAGTATAAAAAAAAAAAAATAGAGGTCGGAAAACTATGACCCGTGGGCCAACTACTTGATTTTGTAAATAAAGTTAAATAAAGTTTTATTGAATCACCATCTCCTTTATATATTTACATATTATTAATAGTTGCTTTCATGTCACAACAGCAGAGTTGAACACTTGTGACGGAGACCCAAAAGACTGAATTATTTACTAACTGGACTTTAAGAAAAAGTTTGC
>NW_027913766.1:0-231 GCF_054177405.1 Leptonychotes weddellii
TATAAAGGTACAAATTAGATACATTACAGAAAATCAGTATACTTGATTTAAAGGGGAAAAAAAATACTTCTTTGAAATGACCAATAATGGGCACCTCCTGGGCAAGTCTGTCTGAAGAAGTTTTTTTTTTAAGATTTTATTTATTTATTTGACAGAGAGAGACACAGAGGGAGAGGGAACACAAGCAGGGGGAGTGGGAAAGGGAGAAGCAGGCTTCCCACGGGAGCAGGG
>NW_027913767.1:0-231 GCF_054177405.1 Leptonychotes weddellii
TCTGCCCCAACAGCAAACTTCCCGTGCGTTCCTCGGCCCACACCCCAAGGACGCCCTGGTCCCCGCCCTCCGAGCCTGGTGCCCTGCTGCCCAAGTCCTTCTGGTCACGTGCTCTCGTCCTTGCTTCAGAACTCAGCGTGGATTCTGCTGCCTGCGACCCCAGAGCCCCCACAGTGCAGCCACCATCTTTTTCACCCGGGACAGGTTCTCGGAGTCTGCGGTCCCAGGAGG
>NW_027913768.1:0-231 GCF_054177405.1 Leptonychotes weddellii
ACAGGCTCCCCACTGAGCAGGGAGCCTGATGCGGGGCTCTATCCCAGGACCCTGGGATCATGACCTGAGCCGAAGTCAGATGCTTAACTGACTGAGCCACCCAGGCATCCTTAAGCATTGAAGATTTAAAATGAATCTAATATAGTCCTATCCTTTACAAAGCTCACAGTCTAATGAAATACACAAAACAAGAAAATACGCAGCTATGATATGGTACATTAAGTGCTAAGA
>NW_027913769.1:0-231 GCF_054177405.1 Leptonychotes weddellii
GCATAATGTATAGAAAGGGGTTAACACACTTGCTGCCACAGTATGTGCTTAATTAAATATCACTGACTTTATCAGTGGGAATAGTTTAAATAACTCATCATACCGATGTTACCTAAATGCAAGGCTATAATAGAGCAGTACTATTAGTTAAATGGAAATAGTATATTAAACATTTTGGCCAGTTCTCTAGTTTTATTTATTTAACTGTAACATATTTAGCATTGTTAAACA
>NW_027913770.1:0-1419 GCF_054177405.1 Leptonychotes weddellii
GACGAACCATGAGAGATGATGGACTCTGAAAAACAAACTGAGGGTTCTAGAGGGGAGGGGGTGGGGGGATGGGTTAGTCTGGTGATGGGTATTAAAGAGGGCACATACTGCATGGAGCACTAGGTATTATATGCAAACAATGAATCATGGAACACTACACCAAAAACTAATGATGTTGGAACACTACATCAAAAACAAATGATGTAATGTATGGTGGTTAACATAACATAATAATAAAAATATAAAAAGTAAAACTAATGACGTAATGTATGGTGATTAACATAACACAATAAAATTAAAAAAAAAATAAAATAAATATATTCTTCCAAAAAAAAAAAAACTAATGCTGTAATGTATGGCGATTAACATAACATAATAAAATAAAAAAAATTAAAAAAAAAGAATCTTGTTTCATACATGTATTAGGTTTCCAAGAACTCATGTGACTTTGAGTTCTTATTAAGCATTACAAAGTGAAACAGGTTAGGACTACACAGTGACCAGAAAATGGAATTAATGCCTATCACCCTCCATGTTTCCAGATGTCTGGGTGCTACAGTCCACCGAGACATTGGTGGTGGGGCTGAATACAACATGATGTCCACCATCCTGGGACACTATGTAGTGTAAAAAGAGCAACTTGATCCACTCGCCAGTAGTTTAAACTTCCAGCTGGGCAGTATTGCTGTGACCATACTAGTGAGGGTAATTAACTGTACTGTGATGAACAAATCTGTTATAGGTTGAGTTGTGTCCCCTCCAAAAAAAAAGATAGGTTGAAGTCCAGATTTGCATCGCCTGCAAATATTACCTTATTTGGAAATAGGGGCTTTGCAGATTAATCAAGTTAAGTTAAGGTCAGTGGGGTGGGTCCTAACCTGATGTGACTGGCTGTATGGTATATGCTGGATAGCTAGTTTGTGCCAGCACATCCTGAATGCCTCCGTTAATCACTGTCTTGACAGTGTAGCAGTCCCGTCCTCCCCTCTGTATTCCCATCAAGCAAAATGTGTAGAAGGACGTGTTAGTCAGTGTTCGAGGTCAGGAGCTCCGGGGATGGCCAACCCTGGAGCATCTCCCTTGTAACGAAGAGTGTTCAGGTGGCAGGCCTTGATCTTAGAAATTCTGGCCATGCAGGGAGGGGAAGGGCCACTGATAGTCGCTTGGCTAAGTTGCTAGGATATAAAAACTTGTTGATCCAGTGGATGCTGGATCATATGGTAGCTAGGATATAAAAACTTGATCCCAGCAGTGGATGCTTTGTCCAGTCAGCCGCTCCTGGACTCTTTGTATGTAAGCTCCCCCAATAAACCTGTGCCTTGATTGCTATCTCTGGGTATCTTCTTTGGCCTCACTGGACCATCGCCCACCCTAGGCTTAGAGTCTTGTGGGGTGCAGCTGCACACCGGCGTCCTTATG
>NW_027913771.1:0-231 GCF_054177405.1 Leptonychotes weddellii
GAGCACTGGGTGTTATGCACAAACAATGAATCATGGAACACTACATCTAAAACTAATGATGTAATGTATGGGGATTAACATAAGAATTAAAAAAAAAAAAAAAGCACCCATAGTTCTATAACCCAAACCTCGCCACTAGCATGCTGGTTTAATTCCTTCCAGTCTTTTTTCCATGTGTAGGTTTAAGGGTGGTTTAAATATCAATTTGAGTGATTCTCTATGTATCATTTC
>NW_027913772.1:0-231 GCF_054177405.1 Leptonychotes weddellii
AAAGTCGGCTTCGAATCCTGAGGAAGGTGGGATGCTGGGAACCGCATGTTTTCTGGGTGGAATGTTCAAGTCACTGTAACTTAACTGGTGGGGACGCCAGAAACAACGGGTGGGGAGAACGCACTGACGCTCTGAACATGCCTTTCCACAGGCGCGTGTGCGTATCTCGCTTACCAGAAAATTAAGTAAATGGGTTTTTCTATTGCAAACGGATAGGTCTGATTAGTTCCT
>NW_027913773.1:0-231 GCF_054177405.1 Leptonychotes weddellii
AAAAAAAAGAGAAAATTTAGAGAAGGTAAGAATATTTAATAAAAAATAAAATTGTGACCAAATATTGGCTTAATGAAAGTTCACTAGGTAGCAAATAATGTATTTTGAAGGTTCAATAATGAACAAGGCAGTCTGTGCACTCAGCAGAATAGACACTTACATAAGCATGAAGCATTTAAATAAAATATAAAGAAATAAAAATATATATAGTATATTAAAAATATATATATA
>NW_027913774.1:0-231 GCF_054177405.1 Leptonychotes weddellii
CGGCAGGGCCCACGCTCTTAAGCACAGGGAGCCGTGTGGGCACAGGAACGAGGCTATGAGCCGGTACGTCCACTCTGTGAACTGTGAGTGTGCGGCCTGGCTTGCCCACTGAGGACAGGGCTGGGACAGAAGGATCAGAAGAAATCAAGCTAGATTCACATATGGAAGCCTCTGAAACATTTTTTGTTATTCTGAAAACGTACATATGACATACAAGTACCATTTTAATAA
>NW_027913775.1:0-231 GCF_054177405.1 Leptonychotes weddellii
CAGACAGCACAAATTAAGATATACTGTGTGAGTTATAATAGATACTTTAAGTATGTATTTATTACAATATAATTAAATTATTTTTCATGTTTAAAAATAAGTATGAATAAAATTTAATATTTAAATTATAGACATGGCACTAATGTAGAATACAGTGGGAGCAGAACCACAACCAGCAATTTTCTTTAAAAAAAAAAAACTGGAAGAAAGTATGTCATAAATTTCATATTG
>NW_027913776.1:0-231 GCF_054177405.1 Leptonychotes weddellii
TGACAAAAAAATTCTAAAATTGCATTAATTTAAAAAAAAAAAACACTTTGAAATGGAAACATACCAATTCACTGACCAATCTAGCATACTCTTGATATCAAGACCTGAGATAGTACATATAACAAAAACTATAGACTAATCTAATTGTGGATAGAAATATATAAATCCAGGGACGCCTGGGTGGCTCAGTCAGTTAAGCGTCTGCCTTCGGCTCAGGTCATGATCCCGGGG
>NW_027913777.1:0-231 GCF_054177405.1 Leptonychotes weddellii
TTGTTCTTTTTCTAGCTCCTTTATGTATAAAATTAGGTTGTTTGAGATTTTTCTTGCTTCTTGATAGGCCTGCATTGCTATAAACTTCCCTCTTGGAACTGCTTTTGCTGCATCTCCATGATTTTGGATAGTTGTGTTTTCTTTTTGTTGTTGTTGTTGGAATTCAGTTCTTTATATAAAGTCCCTTGTAAAAACAAAATAGAATAAAAACAAACTGAAAAGAAGGGGCAG
>NW_027913778.1:0-231 GCF_054177405.1 Leptonychotes weddellii
TTTTTTTTTTTTTAATTCCAGCTCCAAGTTAACAAAGTACAAAATCTCTGTTCTGGGATTATTTCTGCTGTTTTAGGCATAGCTCATAGATGCTCTATGGAGGATTTTGACATTAACAGAAAGAGAAAGAAAGAAAGAGAGAGAAAGAAAGAAAGGAAGAAAGAAAGGAAGGAAGAAAGGAAGGAAGGAAGGAAGGAAGGAAGGAAGGAAGGAAGAAAGGAAGGAAGGAAG
>NW_027913779.1:0-231 GCF_054177405.1 Leptonychotes weddellii
CCCTGCGCTGCCAGATTGGAGACCGCCTCAACGTGGAGGTGGACGCAGCCCCCACTGTGGACCTGAACCGTGTGCTCAACGAGACCAGGAGTCAGTATGAGGCCCTGGTGGAGACCAACCGCAGGGACGTGGAGGAATGGTTCACCACCCAGGTGGGCATCTCAGCACATGGCCACTCGGGACACTTGGCCCCTCGGGGCCCTTGAGGCAGGGTCTGACCCTGTCTTCTCC
>NW_027913780.1:0-1419 GCF_054177405.1 Leptonychotes weddellii
CCTGCAGGAGCGGTTTTCACGGGACCTCCGGCCACCACGGGACACGGGGAATCTGTGTGTCAGAGAGACAGCCATAAAAGATGAATAGAAGTAATAAAGAAAAAGGCAATCTAAAATCTCCCAGGAAAGGACAGGACCCATTTATCAACTTCTTTTTGAACCATTTGAAAAACCGACTCCTTAAACACAGTGTGTCTTCAGCTATTCATTCAGAGGGTGATGGAGCCGTGGGCCGTGGCCTGCAGGGCAGAGTCTGGAGAGCGGGGACCTCGCCTGTGGCTGCGATGTCCGGGGCGCAGCGGGTGACAATGTGGAGGGAAGGCCCCGCTCTGGGAGCTGCCTCCAGCTCTGCCCAAGCTCGCTGTGTGGCCTTAGGAAATCACACTCCCACACTCCTTCTCTGGTCCTCTCTCTTCCTTGACCCTTAGGGGCAGGGGAGGGGTGGAGAAGATACTAGATGAAAAGGCAAGAAGAAACCTCTTACATCTGAAAGGTCAGAATGGAAAGACCACAAAGGTGTGACCTTGGTGATCACGACCTTCCCTCCAAACCTGGCTCCCAGGTCATGACTGACTGCACTGGAGGCTTCACCTCTACCAGGAACCCTGAGGTCATCCTCAACCCCTCTCACCCCCTCCAGCTTCTTCTGTTCCCCTCAGTATCCACCCAGCTTCAGGGACCACCCTTCAGGCCCTGAAAGCACCACCACCCTCCCTCCCACCACAGGACCTTTGCACGTGCTGTCCCCACAGTGGGGAGCCCACCTCCTCCTCATCTCCCCAGAGCTTCCGCTCCTCACCCCTCAGATCTCAGTGCAGGTGTCCCCTCCTCAGGGAAGCCCTCCTTCACCTTCCTGACAAGGTGGAGACCTGGGAAGCTCGTCCTCAGCACACTGGTCACAGGGCAGCTTGCCGGGTATTTGGTGAACCTCTGTGCCCCCCACGGGCTGTGAGCTCCGGGCCAGGGAGTGTCATCTGTGGGGTTCAAGGCTGGAGCCCCCAGAATAGCGCCTGGTCCCCAACCCGCCACACGCTTCAGGCTCCGCTGCCTGTGCCCTGCTGTCCCCTCTCTTCCCCTCCCCTGAAACTCAAGCCCCCTTCAAGGCTCAGCTCAAGGGTCACCTCCTCCAGAAGGCTCTCTCTGGTTCCCTTTGGTGCCCTCTCTGCTCGTCCCTCCTCCATCCCCGGAAAACCCAGCTTCTGTCCCCTGCAGGGATTGTTTCAGTGTCACCGCTTGACCCTGAGCCATTGGAGGTGACTGGACCCTGAGCCACTGGAGGTGACTGGAGGTTTTCTTCTTCTCTCCCCGATGCCTGGCAGGCAGCCTGGCACACAGCAGCTGGCAAAGTGGGCTGGATGGATGAGGGAGGGAGGGAAGGAAGTGGGGAGGGAGGGATGCAGTACCAGCCCCCGTTTATTC
>NW_027913781.1:0-231 GCF_054177405.1 Leptonychotes weddellii
CTGCAGGGGATGCTGGGAAACGGAGTCTTCCCTCTCCAGCCTGGTGTCTACTTTTCAAAAGAGAGAGTGGATCTGGGAGAGGGACGTCTAGCAGTCTGCCGCACGCATGGCTTTCCGTGTTCCTTTTTATCTTCCATAGTTAGTGAAATCATCCTGCCCCGTACTTCTGATTCCATTTTTACCTGTTTCTTCCTTCCCTGTCTGATGGGAGGCAGTGTGATGTAGAAGGAG
>NW_027913782.1:0-231 GCF_054177405.1 Leptonychotes weddellii
GATGGGTATTGAGGAGGGCACGTTCTGCATGGAGCACTGGGTGTTACGCACAAACAATGAATCATGGAACACTACATCTAAAACTAATGATGTAATGTATGGTGATTAACATAACAATAAAAAATTTAAAAAAGAGCAGCAAACTCACAAGTTCAAGGCTTACCGAGAGCAACATTTTTCCATCCAGAAATCAAATGAATTTAAAGTGTTGCTCCTTAGGAGAAAAGACCA
>NW_027913783.1:0-231 GCF_054177405.1 Leptonychotes weddellii
AAAGTCGGCTTCGAATCCTGAGGAAGGTGGGCTGCTGGGAACCGCATGTTTTCTGGGTGGAATGTTCAAGTCACTGTAACTTAACTGGTGGGGACGCCAGAAACAACGGGTGGGGAGAACGCACTGACGCTCTGAACATGCCTTTCCACAGGCGCGTGTGCGTATCTCGCTTACCAGAAAATTAAGTAAATGGGTTTTTCTATTGCAAACGGATAGGTCTGATTAGTTCCT
>NW_027913784.1:0-231 GCF_054177405.1 Leptonychotes weddellii
AAAAAAATGGACTATAAAAAAAAAAAATAGAAGTCGGAAAACTATGACCCGTGGGCCAACTACTTGATTTTGTAAATAAAGTTAAATAAAGTTTTATTGAATCACCATCTCCTTTATATATTTACATATTATTAATAGTTGCTTTCATGTCACAACAGCAGAGTTGAACACTTGTGACGGAGACCCAAAAGACTGAATTGTTTACTAACTGGACCTTTAAGAAAAAGTTTG
>NW_027913785.1:0-231 GCF_054177405.1 Leptonychotes weddellii
GAGTGTGAACCTCAAGAGTAGACAATCTGTCTGGTATTGTCTGTCTGAATCAGGACAGTTATTCCTAGCAGGACAGATTTACTCTGATGGGGTGGATATACTCTCCTGTTCTTTTCTTTTTTTTCCCTCGGAGGGTCCATCTAAGGAGGCTCTCTGCACCCTTTTAGGATGCTCTTCTAGTGACGTCAAAGACACGTGACTGATTTTCCAAAGGCACCTTGGAAAATGCAT
>NW_027913786.1:0-231 GCF_054177405.1 Leptonychotes weddellii
TCCTGCAGACCCATCCCAGACGTGGAGTGAGGGCAAGAATACACCTTTGTTGCTTCTGCCTCTGTGTGCACAGTGTGTCTGTGTGTAACCGTGTGAGACTGTGTGTGTCTGTGGACCGTGTGTAACCGTGTGAGCCCGTGTGTGTCTGTGGACCGTGTGTAACTGTGAGTCTGTGTGTGTCTGTGGACCGTGTGTAACCATGTGAGCCCGTGTGTGTCTGTGGACCGTGTG
>NW_027913787.1:0-231 GCF_054177405.1 Leptonychotes weddellii
GGAGGGCACATTCTGCATGGAGCACTGGGTGTTATGCACAAACAATGAATCATGGAACACTTCATCTAAAACTAATGATGTAATGTATGGGGATTAACATAAGAATAAAAAATAAATAAATAAATAAATAAAAATACATGACTTGTTTCTAAAAAAAAAGATATATATATATGTACATATACTTAATTTTTTTTTTTTAACCATCAGTGCACTTTGGCTCCAAGCATCTTC
>NW_027913788.1:0-231 GCF_054177405.1 Leptonychotes weddellii
GAAATCAGATAGTGTGATATCTCCAGCTATGTTCTTTTTCCACTTTGCTTTGGCTATTCAGGGTCTTTCATGCTTCAATACAAATTTGAGGAGTCTTTGTTTTGGTTCTGTGAAAACTGACATTGGTATTTTGATGGGGGATTGCACTGAATTCTGTAGATTGCTTTGGATAGTATAGACATTTTAACAATATTAATTCCTCCAATCCACAAGCACAATGTATCTTTCTAT
>NW_027913789.1:0-231 GCF_054177405.1 Leptonychotes weddellii
CTTGTGTGGATTATTTTGGTATTATAACTAAGAATTACTGTCTACCCAAGGACATGAAGATTTCCTCTTATTTTTTTCCACAATTTTTTTTTATAGTTACACACTTACATTTAGACCTCTAATTTATTCATTTTTTTTTATGTTATGTTAGTCACCAGACAGTACATCATTAGTTTTTGATGTAGTGTTCCATGATTCATTGTTTGCATATAACACCCAGGGATCCATGCA
>NW_027913790.1:0-231 GCF_054177405.1 Leptonychotes weddellii
AATAGAAGTGTAATCAGATTATTGGAATCTCTTGAAAAAATATTATCAGCACTGTGAAACTGGAACTCATCAAAATTAAATATTTAAAACACTGGGGAGGGTATGTGCTCTGTTAAGCGCTGTGAATTGTGCAAGACTGTTGAATCTCAGATCTGTACCTCTGAAACAAATAATGCAATATATGTTAAGAAAAAAAAAAGAAGAAGAAGGTAGCGGGAGGGGAAGAATGAA
>NW_027913791.1:0-1419 GCF_054177405.1 Leptonychotes weddellii
TCGGGAAACGCTATCCTTTGTAGGATCGGGGCCCCCGGGATGACCAAACCCGCGATGGGCCGTTCCTGTGTGCAGCGGGGGTTTCCGGTTTTGAGTGCCCGAGGCTGCCGCGTGGCTCAGGACACTTGGAGTAACTAGGTTCTGGGAGCAGGGATCGGGTGGGGCGGGGGTCCAAGCACTGAGACGGGGCGGGAGCGCGTCCTCGCGGGCAGGCTCTCCGACAGCCTCTCACGGGCAGGGATGCTTTTGCGTGGACTTAGCTGCTTCTCCCTTCTGGCCTCACAGTGGAATCAGCCGGGGCCACCGCCGCCCCCTGAGCAGCAACTGCGCCCCCAGGGCTGGCTGCCCCAGCCCCCAGCGTTAAATCAGTGTGGACGCGGCCCCTCAGTGACCCCACGAGGACATGGTGCGCGGGCGGGACTGTGGGAGGGACGCGGCAAGCCCTTCCCGTCACCGTCCGCGGCGCTCCAGGCCCCCAACTAAGTGGCCATGAGAAGCGAAGTGCTTTAGAAAACACGACGGGTCACCTCAGACCAGACCCGCCGGAGCGTTTTCCAAATGGCCCTGCACAGTTTGTGTTTTGCGTAACTTCGCTAAACAAAGTTTCAAAGTTCCAGTACGAAGACGCCCCCAAATGTCACAAGCTGGGCAGAGTGTTTTGTAAACAGTAGATATTGCAAGGTTACGAAAATCTCTGTGAACGGCGACGCAGTTTCCCAGAGCCGGTCTGAGGAAAGCAGAGAAAGCCAAGGGCCGCGTGGGTCAGAGGCCCTCCCGGAGAGGGGCCCCAGCGGCGCAGGCCGGCTCCTCCGCTCTCTGTGCAGCCGCACGCCCTGCGCGGGTCAGGAGGTCCCCGGTGGTTTGGGGCCCAGAGAACTGGCGGAAGACCCACCGGCGAGAGCGGCCTTCACTGCCGCGGCTCCCATCTCTGTTGGCCGCCGATCGGCGACCGGGCTGCCGAGTGCGTCAGAGGGGGAGACCGAGGCAGGACAGAGCGAGGGAGCCCCGTTGCCTCCCCGGGTCGACTTATCCCCTCATCCAGAAAGAGACTCAGTTCATTGACGTTCTGGAGGAGGTGGTGGGGCACGATGGGGCTCATGTGCTCGCCCCCGTGCCCCGCACCGCTCACCTCCCGCGAGGGGCGCTGTCTGCCTGGGGACGGAGCTGAAGGAGCCGCTCAAGCACACGGCACGGCGCCAGGCTGGTCCCTCGGGGACACAGGCAGCGGAGGCGGGCTGGGGCCCGGGAGCCACAGGGGGAGAAGGCGGGGCGTGAGCGTTGCTCCTGAGACAGAGGCAGAGGTCGCAGGACGATCCCAATGAGCCCACCCGTTCTGTGAAGGGTCACAGTCACCCCCAAACACAGAGGGGCTTCCACAGGCCGAGCCCGAGTTCGGTGGCGGGATGGAGCCACCTCATC
>NW_027913792.1:0-231 GCF_054177405.1 Leptonychotes weddellii
GGAGGCCGGGAAGGTGCTAAGCATCCTACCATGCACAGGACAGTCCCCCACAACAAAGGATGACCTGGCCCCCAGCTCTCTGTGGTGACAGACGGAGAAACCCCACCCCGAGGCCAAGCCCCCAGCCAGCTGAGCGGCCCCGGCACGCGGAAGACGTCGTGGTCTAACTGGCCAGAGTAACTCGTGTGCGCCACCCCCCCCAAAACGCTCTTTGGGGATCTATTGCTCTGA
>NW_027913793.1:0-231 GCF_054177405.1 Leptonychotes weddellii
AGGGGAGCACACTCATTCAAGAGTTAAAGTCCTAGAGGCCTGAAGCAGAAGTGGGAATGGTGCTTCAAGGTGGAGCTTTGTGTGTTCAAGGGTAGTGTTGGAGAAGGTTTGGCGCCACGCTGTGGAGGGTTCCAGCTTGCAGGGCCAAGGGAAATTAAGACCTCAACCTGGGAACAGCATAAAGACCTCACGTGGATGAGGGCGACACCCCAGAATGGTGGAGCCGTCAAA
>NW_027913794.1:0-231 GCF_054177405.1 Leptonychotes weddellii
CCCACTCTCTGAAGTCAACTACACAGAGATCACAAGGCAAAATAAATCTTTAATCTTGGCATTAGTGACTGGCAATACAGAACTGCACATTTTGAACCACTGAGAATAATCACTCCTTCTACATGAATCTAAGTCAGTAGTCATCATTATTATACTGCTCATAATTTCAACTGCTTAAACATATGATTCAATATTTGATTTTACCTTCTTTATCACATAAAAAGTTACAAA
>NW_027913795.1:0-231 GCF_054177405.1 Leptonychotes weddellii
GTGACAGGCGAAAATCCTCATCTGAGAGAAGGACTGGAGAGCCTAGGACAACAGAGTCGCTCTGTTCCTGCGCTCGACCCTAAAATCCTAGACGAGATCATAGAACTAGAGTGTGAGGTGTTTCAACTCCAGGAGTTAAAGGATGATCTCGAGGAGGAAATCAGAGAGCAACAGAAGATCATTCACAACCAGCAGCAGGGGAAGATAGGACTGCTTCATTCTTTACAAGAG
>NW_027913796.1:0-231 GCF_054177405.1 Leptonychotes weddellii
ACTAAAAGCCAGCACCAGGACCTTCTCAGTAGTAGAGTGATGACATTAGCTTACACTTTCAGTCCTTTGCATTCATCGTGGACTCACTCTCACTCTCATAACAACCATATGGGGACAGGACAGGCTTTATTATCCACAAACATAGATGAAAAATTTTGGGTTTCAGATATATAAAATGATGTCTGTGGTCATAATGTTAGTAAGCCATTGTGCAGGAGCCCTTAAGTCCCG
>NW_027913797.1:0-231 GCF_054177405.1 Leptonychotes weddellii
ATTGGGCGCCTGGGTGGCTCAGTTGGTTAAGTGACTGCCTTCAGCTCAGGTCGTGATCCTGGAGTCCTGGGATCGAGTCCCACATTGGGCTCCCAGCTCAGCGGCGAGCCTGCTGCTCCCTCTGACCTTCTCCCCTCTCATGCTGTTTCTCTCTCGCGCTCTCTAATACATAAATAAATAAAATCTTAAAAAAAAAAAAAGAGTAGGGCCTTTGGGATGGCAGAGTAGAAG
>NW_027913798.1:0-231 GCF_054177405.1 Leptonychotes weddellii
TCTGCCTGGGCATTTAGCAAAGTGACTACTTCACAGTAAACATTAACAAATTCTAGCTCTTACTAGCAAGGAACCAGCGTTTTAGGATGGAATTGGAGGATATTATGTTGAGTGAAATAAGTCAAACAGAGAAAGACATGTATCATATGATCTCACTGATATGAGGAATTCTTAATTGTAGGAAACAAACTGAGGGTTGTTGGAGTGGGGGGTGGGGTGGGAGGGATGGGG
>NW_027913799.1:0-231 GCF_054177405.1 Leptonychotes weddellii
GGCAGGACCTGACAGGGCCATCTACATTTTTCTTTTTTAACAACCGATAATCAATTTATTAAAAAGGTTGATTTAAGCATCTGCAATGGTGACTTCAACCTCAACTCCTGGCTCAATACTGATGGAAGTAATCTGCTTAACAATCTCAGAAGGACTGTGCAAATCAATGAGTCGCTTGTGGATCCTCATCTGAAAACGATCCCAGGTCTTAGAACCTTCACCACAAGGAGT
>NW_027913800.1:0-231 GCF_054177405.1 Leptonychotes weddellii
ACAGACATCCAGATCCAAAATACTGAGGGACAAAAAGCAGATTTAACTGCTTTGGGGCAAGGAAAGAAGTCACGGTTTAGAAGGCAACTAAAATATGCAGGAACCAAGCTTAGAACTCTACTCAATGGTGGGGGAGTTGCTGCAACTCTCCTTGTGGGAGGGACTGGTGAGTACCACAATTCATGTTGCCCTCCACCTTGTCAGTGTAAACAGGAGCAGGGTGTGGGCATC
>NW_027913801.1:0-231 GCF_054177405.1 Leptonychotes weddellii
GACCCTTTACCATATTTCTGAATAACACCTTTTCCAATTACCTCTCAGTCTTTACTTAAATGGCACCATGTTCACAGCTCCCCTGGCCTTTGATCAGTGTTTTCTTGCCTCATATAGGGCTTCCTCCTCTCCTGAAGGTGCTTTCCAGGACCTCTGGCCTGAGGCCTGAGTTAATGCTGAGGTCCTCAGCATTAACTGAAGTCCCCCTGCCTTATTTTAAATAACTTTCCT
>NW_027913802.1:0-1419 GCF_054177405.1 Leptonychotes weddellii
ATTGAATTCTATCACCTGCTTATTATCCCTCTTTGGATTTCAGAACCTACCATGTCTTAAAGATAGTTCATGGAGGTTAACAAAAGGAAAAATTGAAAATGAAATGACGTGTATTCAAAAACATGATACTAAGTAGTTTTTTAATTATAAATTTAATCTCATAACAATTCAATGTGGCATATTTCAAATTCAGAAACCCTTGTGTGTTTATCATTTTAAATGTCTCTTTTATGCAACATTTTGAGCAAAGGTAATGGAATAAATTCTCATTTACCTTTGACAAGTAGCTCGATTTCTCTAAGGATATTCAGTGTTTAAGAGAATATTGCATCACCAAAAAACACTAACCATTGTGCCCTTTGTGTTTTTTTATATTAATAGTTATTTTCTGAAATTACATTTTTTTTAAATTTTTATTTATCTGACAGAGAGACAGCGAGAGAGGGAACACAAGCAGGGGGAGAGGGAGTGGGAGAAGCAGGCTTCCCATGGAGCAGGGAGCCCGATGTGGGGCTCGATCCCAGGACCTTGGGATCATGACCTGAGCCTAAGGCAGATGTTTAACAACTGAGCCATCCAGGTGCCCCTGAAATTACATTCTTAACATTGTATTATAACATTCTCAAACCTACAGGAAAATGCGAAGAATTGGACAATGAGTACTTGAATAACTACCAGCTAGATTCTACAATTAAGGTTTTACATTTGCCTTACATTTGCCTGCATCCATCAATCCTTTTTCATTGTGGTGGTGATTACAAATCAAAGTCAATACAGAGATCAGTACACTTCAGTCCTAAACACCTCAACATGTATATCATCATTTTGTTTATATTTTTGGGTAAAATTTACATAAAATAAAATCATAAGCACATTTGAGGAGTGTTGAAAAATGTGCACACCCTTGTACCCCAATCTCCTAACGAGAATTCCCTCATATCCCTTCCCAGCCTGTCTCCAGCCCTCCCTACTTTTGTGATTAGTTTTTATCAAAGATCAGTTTTGCCTGTTCCAGAATCCATATAAACAGAATCATATAGTACATATGCTTTTGTGTAAGACAACTTTGTCTCAGCATAAATGCTCTTACGATTCATCTATGTGTATTAGTAGTTTGCTTTTTTTCATTGCTGGAGTAGTATTTCACTGTATGGATGTGTCAGAATCTGTTTAGACATGGCCTTTGCACTTAAAAAAATCACTATCAAAAATCAATGTGAGGGGCGCCTGGGTGGCTCAGTCGTTAAGCGGCTGCCTTCGGCTCAGGTCATGATCCCAGGGTCCTGGGATCGAGCCCCGCATCGGGCTCCCTGCTCCGCGGGAAGCCTGCTTCTCCCTCTCCCACTCCCGCTGCTTGTGTTCCCTCTCTCGCTCTATCTCTCTCTGTCAAATAAATAAAAAAGATCTTTAAAAAAAATT
>NW_027913803.1:0-231 GCF_054177405.1 Leptonychotes weddellii
AATAAGAGTCTAGCAAATTAGACTAGAGGATTACTATTAGCACTAACAAGCAATCTGGAGCTGAGAATACACATCTTGATATCACTACAACCTCTCTGGGTAGTACTTAAAAACCATTTAATTTTTTTTTTATTCTTATGTTAATCCCCATACATTACATCATTAGTTTTAGATGAAGTGTTCCATGATTCACTGTTTGGGCATAACACCCAGTGCTCCATGCAGAATGTG
>NW_027913804.1:0-231 GCF_054177405.1 Leptonychotes weddellii
TTCTTATTGCTGCCCCCTGCCAACAGTTGTGGTGGATCCCCAAGTGGTTGTCTTGTTTTTGAAATAATAAAATGTGATTAGACATTATATAGTGATAAAGTGTAATTGTGGGGAGAGAACAAGTTATTTTTATGAAAACTAAATTAAATGCTTTGGAAAGACTTGATAAAAGCAAGTTTTATACACACATACACATATAGTTTAAGAAGTTGTCAAATGGTAGGCATGGGA
>NW_027913805.1:0-231 GCF_054177405.1 Leptonychotes weddellii
GACCTGGAGACTGTTATCAGTATCTTTTTTAATACGTCTAGGTAACTACAATGTGCACCCAGAATTGAAAATCACGGATCTATGCCAATCTGACAGGAGAAAAATATCTCAGTAGAGCTTAAGTTTGTATCTTTCTTTTTTTTTTTAAAGATTTTATTTATTTATTTGAGAGAGAATGAGAGACAGAGAGCACGAGAGGGAAGAGGGCAGAGGGAGAAGCAGACCCCCCGC
>NW_027913806.1:0-231 GCF_054177405.1 Leptonychotes weddellii
TCCAGAAGATTCTGGAATCATTGTCTGAGCAGCAGAGGGGAGCTGTGTGTGCAGCCAGCCGTGGCCAGACAGAGGAAATGCAGGGTCTGGCTGCTGTCCATCCTTACCCTCGCTCCCACCATCAGGCTCGATGGCCCCATCCTGACCCCTGGTGGCTGCCCGTGGGATAAGGCCGGCACTCTTCCCAAGCTCCACCCTGCCTGGTCCCAGCATAGTAGGAAAACGGAATCC
>NW_027913807.1:0-231 GCF_054177405.1 Leptonychotes weddellii
GCGGTAAATGTCATTTTGTAGCAAAAATACAATGTGCCTCACCAGGTTTTGGTAATCTCTCTTTCTGATACGTTTTGAAGTTTCTTTATGACTAAAATAGTATGCTATTACCTATCGCTTTATTCCTAACATATCAAAGGCACATATGCTAGATGCTAGATAATTAGTTCCTAGAATCAGTTAGACAGCATGTACACATATATGTAACTGAATTTGGGAACAGCCGCTGGA
>NW_027913808.1:0-231 GCF_054177405.1 Leptonychotes weddellii
TAAAGATTTTAAAATTTATTTTGGAGAGAGAGGGTGAGCGAGCAGGGGGAGGGGCAGAAGGAGAGGGAGAGAGAGTCAAGGAGACTCTGAGCTAAGCCCGGAACCCAACTTGGGGCTCAGTCTCATGACCCTGAGATCACGACCTGAGCTGAAACCAAGAGTCGTTGGCTTAACCGATGAGTCACACAGGCACCCCTCAACTTTGTTCTTCTTAAAAATTTCTTTTTTTTT
>NW_027913809.1:0-231 GCF_054177405.1 Leptonychotes weddellii
TAAATTTCAACAAAAAAAATAAAAAATAAAAAAAAAAAATAAAAATATTTATCAATTCTTTGACTGACATTAAAGCCAGAAAAATGAAATTCTGATAAATTCCAGTTTGGGTCTAAATAAAATATTTAAACATAAAATAAGTTTGTTAGTTTTAAAACATCTACTTTCAATGTTTCAAGACTTCAATTAATTTATTTTTTTAAGATTTTATTTATTTATTTGAGGTGGGGG
>NW_027913810.1:0-231 GCF_054177405.1 Leptonychotes weddellii
TGATGTAATGTATGGGGATTAACATAAGAATAAAAAAAAAAACATATTTGCCCAAATCACATGGCAAGTAAGGGGTAGAGCTGGAATTCAAACTCAGGCCCATTTCCCTTTAAAGCACACCATGTCTTTGCCATTGGGTTTCTGCTTTAATAAGTGCATGTTCCTAAGTAAGAAGCAAACCAGGGAGCAGGTTGAGCCATGACAAAAATACGTAACATATTCCAAGACACT
>NW_027913811.1:0-231 GCF_054177405.1 Leptonychotes weddellii
GGGTTCGACGGGGCTTGGTATGGTCACCTGTTGCTGCTCCTGTGGCCACAGCTCCTCATGAAGCGTTTCGGCAGTCTCAGGGGGAACAAGAAGCACAAGGACCCAAACCGGAGCACTGAGAGGCGCCAGTCGGAGCCCCATGGCCTTTTTGGTAGGACGCTGCCCTTTGCCTCATCCTCTGCTGGTCCGTGCTGTAGGAAGGAAACCCGATGGCGTGCGTGCGTGTGTGTG
>NW_027913812.1:0-231 GCF_054177405.1 Leptonychotes weddellii
GTCTGTTCTTTTTTTTCTCTTATTTTTTTTAAATTTATTTATTTATTTATTTATTTATTTTGGATGTAGTGTTCCATGATTCATTGTTTGCATATAACACCCAGTGCTCCATTCAATATGTGCCTCTTTAATACCCATCACCAGGCTAACCCATCCCCCCCCATCTCCCCTCTAGAACCCTCAGTTTGTTTCTCAGAGTCCATAGTCTCTCATGGTTTGTCACCCACTCCG
>NW_027913813.1:0-1419 GCF_054177405.1 Leptonychotes weddellii
GTGGAGCAAGAAGCTGTTAACAGGAAAAGAAAGGACCGTTTCAGGCCAGGACATCTTTTTGGGTCCAAGGGACTGGGCCGGCAGAGTGTTTATCCAGCAGATGACATCACTAGTGCTGATGGGGAAATCTCAGGCTGACTCTTCAAAGGTCACGTTCCAGGCATAGGTCAAAAATGTAATTAAGTCTCGGTTTGCTGTCATGGGGGGCATTTGGGGCTTGGTTTTTCCTTTTTAACACCCTTGTCTCCAGGGCCTGGGGAGTCAGAGTCGATGAGAGCAGCGAGGAGAAAAGGACCCAGAGAGGGGACTGATTTGCTCAGGGACACACGGAAAGGCAAAATCTGAGCCAGACTCAGGTTCTAGTTCTGCCGGTGCGTGATGTGGGACACAAAGGCAGAAGGAAATGTAGATAAAATTAAATACCTTCTAACCTGAAGCCTGACAAATACTTGAGGCAGGTGGAATGTAACGTTCCTCCAGGAAACTCCCAACTGTCTTAACGTTAATGCTTTGCTAGAGGGAAAAACTACCTTAGCTTGACAATGGCAAGGCCTCCAGGATGCTGTGAGTCTTCTTCAGCATTGGAAAATCCTTTTGGAACTTCCCTTAGCTTCAGTTTCCCCAACCCCAAAGTATATAATCAGTTGCCCTTCACAGTCCCGGGGCAGCAGCTCTTTCCGCCCAGGGGTTCTGTCCCCGTGCTTTAATAAAACCACCATTTTTGCACCAAAGACCTCTCAAGAATTCTTTCTTGGCCGTTGGCTCCGGACCCCACCAAACACACCAACATTCCATGACACATCACTGGGCACATACAAGTCCCAGAGTGTCAGAAGGCGGGAGCTTCTTTGTGCCCAGTTCCTCAGCATGCTTGTCAATACTTGCGGGTCCTCAGCAGGCACCTACCCGGCCCAGCATGGGTGGGACACGGGCCCAGAAGTGCACAGGCCAGAGGGGATGTGCAAGTCCATCCAGAGCTCTATGAAAATGAAACCCCCAGAGGGCTCCCACCAGCTGCCTCTGTCTAGCAATAAAAAATAATACAGAAGGTAGAACTCATCAAACTCAACACCCAAAGAACAAAGAATCCAATCAAGAAATGGGCAGAATACGTGAACAGGCATTTTTCCAAAGAAGACATCCAAATGGCCAACAGACACATGAAAAAGTGCTCAATATCGCTCGGCATCAGGGAAATCCAAATCAAAACCTCAATGAGATACCACCTCACACCAGTAAGAATGGCTAAAATTAACAAGTCAGGAAATGACAGATGTTGGCGGGGATGCGGAGAAAGGGGAACCCTCCTACACTGTTGGTGGGAATGCAAGCTGGTGCAGCCACTCTGGAAAACAGTATGGAGGTTCCTCAAAAAGTTGAAAATAGAGCTACCATACGATCCAGCAATTGCACTACTGG
>NW_027913814.1:0-231 GCF_054177405.1 Leptonychotes weddellii
ACAGCAAGTAAATGCTCTAGGTCTCTTGTCTTTTTTTTTTTTTTTTTTTTAAAGATTTTATTTATTTATTTGAGACAGAGAGAATGAGAGAGACAGAGAGCACATGAGAGGGGGGAGGGTCAGAGGGAGAAGCAGGCTCCCTGCCGAGCAGGGAGCCCGATGCGGGACTCGATCCAGGGACTCCAGGACCATGACCTGAGCCGAAGGCAGTCGCTTAACCAACTGAGCCAC
>NW_027913815.1:0-231 GCF_054177405.1 Leptonychotes weddellii
ACAGACATCCAGATCCAAAATACTGAGGGACCAAAAGCAGATTTAACTGCTTTGGGGCAAGGAAAGAAGTCACGGTTTAGAAGGCAACTAAAATATGCAGGAACCAAGCTTAGAACTCTACTCAATGGTGGGGGAGTTGCTGCAACTCTCCTTGTGGGAGGGACTGGTGAGTACCACAATTCATGTTGCCCTCCACCTTGTCAGTGTAAACAGGAGCAGGGTGTGGGCATC
>NW_027913816.1:0-231 GCF_054177405.1 Leptonychotes weddellii
GGGCAGCCGGGTGGGTCCGAGCTTCCTAATCGCGGCGGCCGCAGAGCAGGGCTCACACATGCCGACTCAGAAATAAAGAGGCCTGGTTAGCATTTTAGATCCTAAAGGCACGGGGCCCACGGCTCGGCCTGACCGGCTTTGACCGGAAGCTTCCAGGGCTTTGGGTCCATGGGGCTGGATCCCGGGGCAGCTCAGAGCCTGTGCATCCTTGCCCGCCGCCCTCCTCCCCTG
>NW_027913817.1:0-231 GCF_054177405.1 Leptonychotes weddellii
ACTGGGATATTTTAAAAATTTTCTTAGATCTTTTTTTTTTTTTTAAAGATTTTATTTATTTATTTGACAGAGAGAGACACAGCGAGAGAGGGAACACAAGCAGGGGGAGTGGGAGAGGGAGAAGCAGGCTTCCCGCGGAGCAGGGAGCCCGATGCGGGGCTCGATCCCAGGACCCTGGGATCATGACCTGAGCCGAAGGGAGACGCTTAACGACTGAGCCACCCAGGTGCC
>NW_027913818.1:0-231 GCF_054177405.1 Leptonychotes weddellii
TTCTTATTGCTGCCCCCTGCCAACAGTTGTGTTGGATCCCCAAGTGGTTGTCTTGTTTTTGAAATAATAAAATGTGATTAGACATTATATAGTGATAAAGTGTAATTGTGGGGAGAGAACAAGTTATTTTTATGAAAACTAAATTAAATGCTTTGGAAAGACTTGATAAAAGCAAGTTTTATACACACATACACATATAGTTTAAGAAGTTGTCAAATGGTAGGCATGGGA
>NW_027913819.1:0-231 GCF_054177405.1 Leptonychotes weddellii
TCCCCGCCGCGGAGGCTTTGCGCCTTGGGTCTGGCGGGCAGCTCCGAGGGGATGGCTGCTCTCAACCCCAGGACAGTCTCCAGCAGTGGGGCGACGGTCCGGGCAATCTCTCCAAACACCGCCACGTGGGGGCCCTGACCTGAGCGGGGTTTCTGGTGCTCAGGGGGCCAGAGCTCAGTTTGGGGTCACCCGTGAGCACGGGGCAGAGGGACTCCTGCAGAAGAGTAGAGC
>NW_027913820.1:0-231 GCF_054177405.1 Leptonychotes weddellii
GATGTTACTTCATTTTAGTAGCCTTCAGTGACGGTAGAGCTTGAATCTTCCAAGACTGTCTACAATTTTAAGCATTATTTTACTGATCCAATCTTCAAAATAAATATCATTTAATAACAAGAGGTATTTTAAAGGCATATTGACTCTGTTCCTACATTTTTCTAGATGATATATGGAGTGATTTCTCTGACACAAAAAGGACGGTCCAAATGAATAGCAACAGGAAGTGGT
>NW_027913821.1:0-231 GCF_054177405.1 Leptonychotes weddellii
GGGCACGTTCTGCATGGAGCACTGGGTGTTGGGCACGAACAATGAATCATGGAACACTTTATCTAGAACTAATGATGTAATGTATGGGAATTAACATAAGAATAAAAAATAAAAAAAAAAAAAAAAAAAGAAACTGTATCAAAGCACCACACTCTAGTGGATGACGTATTTCGTCAGTAACATAAACTTAGCAGTTCAGGTCTTACTATATACAAATAGCCGAAATTGAAG
>NW_027913822.1:0-231 GCF_054177405.1 Leptonychotes weddellii
ATTTCACTTAGCATAATCTCCTCCAGCCCCATCCATGTTGATGTAAAAGGTGGGTATTCATCTTATCTGATGGCTGAGGAATATTCCATTGTATATATGGACCACATCTTCTTTACTCATTCATCTGTTGAAGGGCATCTTGGCTCTTTCCATAGTTTGGCTATTGTGGACATTGCTGCTATGAACATTGGGGTGCATACGGCCCTTCTTTTCACTACATCTGTGTCTTTG
>NW_027913823.1:0-231 GCF_054177405.1 Leptonychotes weddellii
AAAGAGCCTACCATGCAAGATAGGTAGGTGAAAAGAGTAGATAGATTAAAACAAGAGTAGTGAAATGTTGGTAGAATCTAGGTACCTAGAATCTAGGTACTAAATTTTACCGTAAAATTTTTTTAATTTTTGTTGTATGTAAATTTTCAAGGCCTTATTTCTTATAAAGGGGGAGGAAGGAGTATGGGTTAAAAAAAAAAGACAAATCTTTGTTCTTAAACAGCTTTTAGT
>NW_027913824.1:0-12822 GCF_054177405.1 Leptonychotes weddellii
ACATTTGTATCTTTGGGGTAAATACCCAATAGTGCAATTGCTGGATCGTATGGTAGCTCTATTTTCAACTTTTTGAGGAACCTCCATACTGTTTTCCAGAGTGGTTGCACAAGCTTGCATTCCCACCAACAGTGTAGGAGGGTGAAACCCTTCTTTTTCTATGACACCATAGAGTACCTACTAAAATCCAGTCATTTTGGCTCATCTAAACTCTAGGGTTCACAAAGATTTGCCTATGAATAGCCTTATACATGGTTGATTTACTGAGAATAACATATTGGGAAAAAATTTACTAACTCTCTGTCATGATTGTTGTACCCTGTGCTACTTAATGAGAGTGTTACTGATACTGTACACACCCTGATCACTTGGCCTAGTTCAGAAGTCTCTGGAGAAAGATTTGATGTAACAGAAACTTTATTCGTATGTCCTTCAATCATCTAATCTCTCACTGGCAGGCTACCTTTTAATTAATAGTTTAGCTTCTCTGCTACTCACAGGTGGCCAGGGGGCTGAGTTTTGGTCCTTGAAAAACAAGCAATGGAGCAACCCTTTGCACCTTGACCCCTCTCTATGTCCTTCATGCGGATGTGATTCTTGGAGCCACCATCTTTCACCTTTGAGTCAATAAGCCAGCATGGTAAAGACAGCAGAGCAGACATATAAAGTAGACTCTGATGACATTGTTGAGCCTTGACACTGACCCTAGACTTCAGCCTTCAGAGGACTTGTTAGGAAACAAAGTTGCATCCTCTCTGTTTATGGTCCTATAAGTCATTAATGCTATTACTTTAAACTAAATTCATTCCTCTCTTGACATGAATTGTGCTAGATAGAGAAAGCTACATGGTAAACCCCTCACAGATCAGGTTTATTACTTACTCCCACAGTGCCTAGAATTGAGTTTTTCATATGGGAGAAACACAGGGAAATTTTTGTGGGGATGGGTATGTGTGAGGCCTCTTTTAAAGTTTTAGGATGTCTACCTTCCGTGGTACAGGGCCTGTGGGTCTTTTTGCAGATGTTCTTCCTTCTGAACATAAATTAAAGAGAGTTAGCTTTGATAAAGAACCTAAATAAAACCAGATCCCAGGCCCTCTAATATTTATAACCTGACCTGTATTAAGGACGTTAGCTCTGTGACATTAGCATTAATCATAACTTGCCTTCTGCAGCAAAAGACATCATCAAAGTATCCAAACCAGGGCCAGGAGTCACCAGAGGAACATTCTGAGGAAACTTTGTTACTCTGCTATGATTTCCACTAGGAGAAAGGTTCCCAAGGGGCTCATTCTAAGAGGAACAGCTATACTGAAAACTGCTGTATTCATCATTCAGCAAGCAGGTCCCTTCAACCATGCTTCCCCATAAGTTGCTTTACCCTGCCATTCAGTCACATTGGACCTTGGAGAAGCTATTTGACCCATGATGGGCTAGACTGCATTGCCAGTAATTGAGAAGTTGCAGCCTGATTTATTCTTTCTTACTTGGTGTGTGTAACCACCTACCAGTCTTTTCCTTGCCCTGTTTTGAGGAGTTGAGACTCAGGATATTCAGAATAAAACCAGGTGGCTTGATTAGACCATAGTTTCTAAAAGGATGATATGTACACCATCAATGAAGTGATTTGGGGCATACATAAATGAACATTTAAATTTTGTTTAATAATCACACATTTTAATGTAATTTTAAAACGTATTTAGCATATCACATCCATGATTTCATGGATACTCAGTAGTATTATATGTGAATATATGTGCATGTGTATGTGTATGTGCATATATGTTTCTCTTTAACATATATTTATTTGTGTGTATGCATGTATGTATACACACATAAATGTATGTATGTATTTCCCTTTAAAATGGGCTTATTTAAATAAAAAGTATTTTGTTTTAGAGAAGTATATTAATTATTCAATGATACAGATGGTACATGGATTTAGCAAAAAATTTGAAGGTGCATGAATGACTAGTGTTTTGGAAACACCAGATAGTACTAATTACTAAACTCTAAGAATACCACTGGGAAGAAGAAAATGTAATTTTGCAACACAGAAGATAATGTTAATGTTAGTCGATTGAGAGGTTGTGACATGGAGTATCCACTTCAGATAAATGGAATCCTTCCTAAATGAACTCAAAACATCTCATAAATTGCACTTCTTAGTCAGCTTGTCAAATATATGTTGAATTCCTACTATTTGTAAGATATTGTCTTAGTCCTGCTAAAAGCACAAAAATGTCTAAGAAACACTTGATGGTTTCAGTGATTCTCTAGAGATGTATGGAAGAGCCTCACATGAAGCCCTCTACTGACTTCTGTCACAGTTGAAAAAAAAGCCCAACTTTCTGTGCTGGTTTAGGAGAATTACAAGCTGACCTCCATCCTCGTTTTCTAGCCTGCTATCTGCCACTTTGTACCTGACATGCTGGCTTCATTTCCTTTCCTCCAGTGCTCCATGTTTTTTCCCACTTCAGGACCTGGAGACAAGGTGGTCCTTCTACTTGGTATCTTGTTTCTTTTATTTCCATCGGTCTGATTTCTCCAAGTTATCCAGCTCTTACCTGAATTGTCACCTCTTCAGAGATGTCTCTCTTCACTGAGCCCCTGCAAAAACTAGCTCTCTTATTTTTTGTTTGTTTATTTTCTTTTTTTTTTTTTAAAGATTTTTATTTATTTATTTGACAGAGAGAAACACAGTGAGAGCAGGAACACAAGCAAGGGGAGTAGGAGAGGGAGAAGCAGGCTTCCCGCGGAGCAGGGAGCCCGATATGGGACTTGATCCCAGGACCCTGGGACCATGACCTGAGCCGAAGGCAGACGCTTAACGACTGAGCCACCCAGGCGCCCTGTTTGTTTATTTTCTGTACAACACTTACCACTATCAGAAAATTACCTCTATATTCACTTGTGTATTACTTATCTCCTCCAGTAGAACAAAAACTCCACAAGATTAGGGACAATGTCTCTCTTAGTTAACACTATCTTCCCTCTGAACTAAAATTTGAAAAGTAAGGTCTAAATAAGGTCTAGGTACTCAACAAACATTTTAAAATAAATGAATACAAACAGGCATGATGGCCCAACTTCAAAAATGTTGTGTAGTGGAGTGAGCATGTCTGATGAGGCAATCAGGAAGAATTTCATGATCAACTTGGCAGAATTTTGACAGGCAGAGTTGGAAAAATGGAGAATTTTCTTGAAGAGGAGAATCATATGATCAAAAAACTAAGAGAAGGAAGAGGACAAATTGGGAAAGATTCTGAAAATGTTAGTGGAAGCAGGGACTCCCAAGTGGACACACCACCAGTTAAGTTAATATGTTAAGAAACAAAATACCACACTCGAAGCATACTACACTTTTCTTTGTATAGATATTTAACCAGTCTATGTGAAACTACAGCATGGATTCTATAGCCAGAAGTCCCAGAAGCCCTGCAGCTTAAGTCATAGATGTATTGGCCTCATTACTCTCTAGTCTTCTAGGGGCTTTTGCCTGTCATAGAGCAAGGTCCTCTTGTTGTGGTCCTGTCTTGTGCCTCATAGTTGTTGTATGGCATAAAGGAAGTCTCTTGTCTTACAGAGCCTCAGTTTCCCCATATGTAAAAAAGTACAGAGATAGCTCTCTGAGGGCTCCATTGGTTCTAGCATTCAAGAATTAGGTAAGAATATGGGGCACTTGGGTGACTCACTTGGTTAAGCATCTAGCTCTTGATTTTAGCTCAGGGCATGATCTCAGGGTCATGAGATCGAGCCTCGTGTCAGGCTCCCCATTCAGTGGTGAGTCTGCTTGGGATTCTCTCCCTCTTCCTCTCTCTCTTCCTCCCCTCTGCCCCTTCCCCCACTCAGCACATGCTCACTCTTTCTCTCTCAAATAAATCTTTAAAAAAAAAGAATTAGGTAAGAATCAAGGAATTACATTTCAAGAATATTTTGTGAAGCGCTCTATGCAATACCACACTGGAAAGTGAACCAACCCAAAGCAATCCCATTGGGTATATCTGGAAAAGGATGTTAAAACTTAAAGGAGGTAAGAGAGGATGGTGACCCAGACTAGATTGGTAGCAGAGATAATGGTGAAAAGTCATCAAATTATATTTTGAAGGTGTATCCAACAGGAATTTCCCTCTTGTCTAGAGTGTACTTCAAATCCTTGTAGCACTAAATACAATGAAAGGGACACTGTGACATGATAAAAGTGAAGGTCAACCCAGCATCCCATGAATTACTGCTGCACTGAGTTTGTATAGTGTTTGGAGTTTACATAGCTCCTTCCCATTTATTATCAAATGTGGTCTCCCCAACAACTTTGTGTGGGGAGAGGAGATAGAGAGAATATATATAGTTCATCTGGTTTATAGGGAAAGAAATAAAACTAAGATTACCTAGATTTAATAGTGAGAGTCAGGGGGTGCCTGGGTGGCTCAGTTGGTTAAACGTCCAACTCTTGATTTTGGCTCAGGTCATGATCTTGGGTCATGGGATTGAGCCCTGCATCAGGCTCCATGCTCAGTGTGGAGTTTTCTGGAGATTCTCTTTCTCATCTTTCCCTCACCCTGCTCTCTAAATAAATAAATAAATAAATAAATAAAATCTTTTAAAAAATTAGTGAGAGTCAGACTAGAACTGAAGCCTCCTGTTTCCATACAGTCTCTTGGGACCAAAGGAAGTAAGCTATGCTCAAAGAAAATCCATACTGAGATAAGCAATAAACTATCTTCACTGTATCAAATAGTCTTTCTAAGTAGTTTAAGTAAACTTTAAAATCATGGATTTATGTCTTTGTCTAATTCCTCTCTGGGTCATATATGAATCTATAACACAATCAATAATAACCAAGTCTTCAAGGATCTCTTCCTTCAATTAAGAACACATTTCCCTCATGTGAATCTTCAAATGCACTAAGCCCCTATAGCTGGTATTTAGGGAATTTGAATAGCATTTCATGACTACATGGAGAATATTTGCCTTTTGAATTTCACTGTCATGGATGCTGTGTGAAAATGTCTATATTGCTTTAAAACACTGGACCATGGATATTAAAACTAGTAAACTCTCTCCATTTGATATCATGATTGTAGAAATAACAGTTCGTCATTGTCCCCTGAATAAGCTCAGTATTAAAACCAGCAAATTATCTCTTTTATTTTATGATTGTAGAAATAAATTATGGCCTATAATGTAGCTTGGCATTCTATCAGCTGAACGCTGCACCTGCCATAATTTCATAAAAAAAGACTCCTGTCTAGGTCAGAAAAGCTCCTGATATTGACTGTCCATAATATTATCTTTTCACATCTACCTAGTTCAGAAGAACATCAGAATTTACAAAATAACATTTTTTAAAAAAGTTTTTATTTATTTTTTCATTTTAGAGAGACAGAAAGAGGGTACAAGAGCATGAGCAGGGCAAGGACAGAGGGAGAGAGAGAGAGAAACAAATTCCCCGCTAAGTGCAGAGCCTGATGCGGGCCTTGATCCCATGACCCCGATATCATGACCCGATATCATGACCCCGATAAACTAAGAGTCAGATAAACTTAACTGACTGAGCCACCCAGGCGCCCCACAAAATAACATTTAAAAAATCAAAATTCTTCAAGCCACAGAGAATTGTATTTAGCAATAATTTAATAATATATATTGGATCATAAGAGTCCTATCTCAAAGATGTGCTAGGCAGGGGTATGGTTAAATATTTGGAATCTCTCTGAAGAAAAACTCTGGAAAACTCCCTTCATCTTTTGTAAATTGCCAAAGTGACTGTTCCAAGGCCACTTGGCTAGATATATAAACCTATAACAGATTGGACAGCAGTCAAAAGAACAAAGATTAAGGCAGTTAGTAGGTGCCAACTCTTACACTCTATTTCTAGCTTGCTACCTTTTCCTTTTATCAAGTAGGCTCCCATCATAAGGGGAATATTTTTTTCAGTAATCACAGTAATTGGCCGGAGGGTATAACCTTTAGCTGACATGGCATTTCATGTGAATACAGTGCTTTAGATTTACCTGTCTCTGATAGAATCTGTAACACCCCCTGTTGAATTAGGAGATTGTTAGTTTCCTTAGGGCACTGTCAGAATTTCAGAGTGGCCTCCTAGAGCCTCTGAACTCCAGCATCTTTGGCTTTTAGAGTCAGCCGAAACAATAGTTAAGCAGACGGCACCTAAAAGATGAGTGTGCTTGCTGTTTTAAAGGAATTGCTTAAAGGAGAAATGGGCTACTTCGTGGCCAGGAGCAAAGTCAGTCTTATCTCATTAAGGATGGGAGGAGTGAATTGAAGAGCTTCGCTGAGTACTCCCTAGGTGTTTGGAGGAACTATTTTGGGTACTATTTTTCCTAAATAACTGGCCAGTCGAGTTCATTCCACTACCTCAAAGAACACATTCTACTAAATATAAAATGACTTCAGTGACTGCTGACCGTACCCGTTTGGACAGCAGGAGGGGAAAAATACAAGCCAGGGAAGAATAGATGTTTTGGCTCTAAAGATTGTTATCCAAGAGTGCAGATCTTTGTGAAACTGAGAAATAACTTTCCTAAAGATAATTTTAAATATTTAGGGATAAGGTAATATATGTCTTCTAAGACGCAAACGTTTAAGGCACATTATATGTTGAACAAGTGTTCTCACATTACAGCTGCTGGGATAGTTTTTGATCTTCTTTCTCTACAAAAGGCTTCTGAGCAAGATTGGTGTCACATCTTTTTGCATGCTTTCCTGTGCCCAGGGTCAGTGCCTCCATGAAAGTACTGCATTCTCTATCCACGTCTCATATTGCACTTTCATATTTCCTCCTCGCGAGAAGGAGGGCATCCTCAGAAGTGAGAGCTCTTGCCTTCAACCATGGTATTAGCCTAGTGTTGGATCAATCACTTATACTATTTTATTCTGGAGAAGTGAAAAAAAATAAACATCCATGATGAGCAATAGAATTAGTAACTGCCAATTTCTGACCAAGAGGCTTAAGTGAAATGAAGGTTTTTCAACAAAGATTTTTTTCATAAATCTCAGTTGTGTTTGCAGCAAGCTCAGACGGCTCAAGGATGAGAGTTGTGTGCCTGCATCAGGCTTTGCCCAGGGCTGAGGGCCAATGCATACTGCCTCCCCTGGGTGTGTACTGTACCAGCAGAGGTAGCCTGAAGTTCCCACAGCTTTCTGCAGCAAGAAGAAAACATAACCAAACACAGCCAGATCCTAGAAATGAAGAAAGCTCACACTGACGGATGATTCTCTTTACTCTTCAGCATTGTTAATTTTGGCACAACTTCTGGCTAGAGAAGAATCACTTACTAAAAAGATATCCAGTATCTCTGTGAGAGCCAAAGGCCATATTTAATGAATGCTATGGAAAAGAACATTTCCTTGGATTTGAGAGCACTTCTAGAGATCATGTTAGGGTAAAAATTCAATTGATTTAACTTCATGCATCAATAGGAGAACATAATTTAAAGGAGATTGTGGGTTTGTACGGGGGCTGTAGAGATATTATTGCAAATAATGGTAAAATTCAGAGTATGTTTTCCTTGTTTATTTAACAAACACTTATTCAACATTTACTATGAGTTAGGCCATTGCAAAAGCTCATAAAATATTGTCTCTCTTTTACAGGAGCTTACAGTCTAGTGAACAGAAGTAAACTTTAGTAAGTAGTGTACTCTGTACATTGATTAGATCGGCAAAGCTACCTCAGGCAGAAGTTTTTGTCTTTTTGAATCCATTTCATTCGAAGAGCACATGGTAGGGTCTAAGAGATGTGTCTGTCCCAACAGTGAACTCATTGTCTAATTTAGAGGGCTAATGTTTATTGAGTGTTTACTATGTATTTTGCATGTGTTTAATTCTGGATAAAACCTTTTGGATAGGACTTCATATTGCCTCAAACTGAAGCTTAGAACTAACTAAACTTAGAACTAACTAAAGCTTAGAAGTTCAAAACCTTGTTCGAGTTTCATAAGAAGTTAAAAGAAGAGCCGGGATTTGAACTCAGGCTGTGTGAATCCCAAACCAGTACTCTGAACCATTAATTTATTGCCCCTGTCCTTGAGGAGCCAAGGCTATAATCACAGAATGTGATTTAGGAGCGGTAGATGATACTAGGCACCAAGCTCTCCTAAGTAATAAATATGCGACACTGTGGGATGGAAGAGAAACAGCAATCCTTTATTGTACCCCTTTGTCTTTAATTCATAGTCCCCCAAATAAAATCCCTGCAGGATCTGTGTCCTACCTCTCCATGGGGCACTGAAGTTTGTTTGCTTTAAGTGACATTGCAATGACTCAGGGAGCCGGAGATGGTATTTTCCCTGACTCCCTTGCATGGTGATTTGTAAGACAAACTATAAGTTTATTCACTCTGGCTTCAGTTGCTTCTCTTAGGTGGACCCTCAATCCAGATCTCTAAACTTGCCAACAAACATCAAAAGTGTCTACGTCCTAGATTCTTTACTGCTGCTGTAGAGTGAAAAGGGTGCTATCTGCCTACTGTTCATCCATCCTCCCATGTCCAAGTCCATGATAGATATCATCATAAATTTTGTGATTGGCATAAGAAATGTAATTTTATTTCCTACCTCAAGAGTTTATTGAGGGCAGAATGTGTTGTGCTCAGGTCTGTCCACCCTCTGTGCTAGTCATTCTCAACCTTTAGCCTGCCTCCAAATTACCTGCCGAATGTTTTTACAGCAGGTTCCGGGGCTCAACCCCAGAGTACTCAACTCCCTATGTCTGGATTAGGGCCAAAGAATTTCTGTTTCTAACAAGTTATCAGGTGATGCTGATACTACTGGGCCAAGTACCACACTTTAAGAAGCACTGCTGTTTAATTAGTAATATTATGATTGAGATCATGGGTTCTTGAGCCAGTTTGCCTGCTTAAATGTCAGCCCAACCACTTATGAGGTCTGTGGCTTTGGACAAATTATTAAACTTCAAGGTGCCTATAATCCCTCATATGTAAAATGTGGTAATAGCAATACTCCCCATGGGGTTTTTTGCAAAGATTAAGTGTGATTAAATATGTTAAGTGCTTAAAAGAGTCCTGGAAATTAGTGTTAGCCAATATTATTTATTCATTGCATTTACTCAGTTCAGAGTTCTGTACATGGCAGGTGCTCAAATGCTCGGTTTATTGGGATTCAGCATCCAGGCCTATCTGACATGGGATTGCTATCAGCATATAGAGGCACTAGGATGTAAGAGGTTATAGCAGTGCACAGCTCTTTTAGGAGGCCATTTTCAGTTGGAATATTTATTCATAGACTGTGTCACCCATTGCTTGAGTCTTTTGATTATCAAACTGATGAACAAAGAGGCGGATTTTTGCACAGATTGATGCTCAGAACAAAAGCAAACACTTGTTAGAGAGAAGAAAGACTAAATCACTGAAGCATCTTCGGCATTGCCTCTTGGTAAAAAGGTAGAGCAGGATGCCTGTTTCCAGAAATTGTGAGAGCTTGGAAATAATTGTGTTGTCACCAGACCATGTCCTGGTTTTAAGACTGGCATTTCCCATGACGATGATTGAAATCTGTCATCTAAATTACTTTGCTCTTTTTATCCTTCCTTCACGTGTCTACAGTCATGCATGGCCATGAAATTCCTTCACAGCCCCTCAGCTACAAATTGCAGACAGCAGGTGGGGAAGGAGAGACTCGGGAATTTGATGCCCTAATGCAGAGGCTACAGCTAAAGGTTTGACTATTTGTTTGAGTCTAAAATCAGAACATTCAAATCAGCAAAGCCGTCTGTCCTCTGACTTGTGAGGTTATCTATATATCTATGACTATATGAATAAATACATATATGTAACTTTGTATATTTATCAAATCGTGTTTAATGAAAATAAGAAAATGCATAAAATGGGCAGTGATGAAAAATCCAGAATATGTGATTATTATAGAGAGATACTGATCTACTATTGAAGTGGCATTTGAATTTTCCATTATAAATATCCAGGTCTGAACTTGATCTGAACTCATATCACATAGGTTGCCTATAAAATAATGATAATGATTTCCACTTGTGACTTGTGGAATATGTTCAGGTCTTCATGATTATTCCTTCTGATGACCAGCAGGACCTTTTTGCAGCCTGTTTTTGGTACAGTGTCTAGAATATAGTAAGCACTTGAATAAAGGTCAACTATTATACCACATGGTGAGCCACTATAATGGGTGAGGATCAACCCAGATTTCAGATGCTTCCCATTTTTTTTCTTATAGCCATCAGGAGAAATTGAGACCTGCAGGAGGCTGAGGTAAGATGTATTTATGCACAGAGAGTTGCAAAAACTAAATTAAGTTCAATTTGGAAGAAGATGTTTATCAACTTTAAGAATGCTGATGTATTAATGTAAGGTACAGTTGCAGCTTTCAAGCAGAGTATAAAGATGTTATGATTAGCAATAGCATTACAGAGAAGTAATTATAAACTATGAATCAGACCATACCCCTTCTTCTCAAATATATTGACCACATATTGCAAAAGCTACAAATTAATAACCACTAATCTTGCCATTTATGCACCTAGCATACATGTGACAAAGACTCTCATTATGTTTTATTTGAACTGGATGACGGTCACCATAGCTGGGTGAGGACATGCTTATAATATGGTTTTTATCGTCTATGCTCTGTGTGCATGTGTGATTTCAGTAATGTGAAACCACAGATTTCAGATTTTAATAACATATTTGTCTGCAAATGGTGTATACCATATCAACTCTGATGTGTTCCAGAATGACCTGTAGCAATTCCAACAGCCCACCTCAATTTTCTGAATGCTGGATTTGGTGAATTTCAGGAGGCATCAGAAGGTCTCCATGTTTTCAGTCTGTGTAGAACGTAGATGACATGACTTCTTTAGAACTAAGCCAAGAATTGAAATACTAATAAAAATTCCATGAATTTCATTGGGATTACTTGTTTGATTTCTCCAGTGAATCATTTCCTTGTGAGAAAAATCATATTCTGTGGGGATGCTAAGAGAACAATTACTCCCAGGAATGTCTAGTTATAAGTGCGGTGGTGTGGGAGAAAAAGAGAAAAATGGAGTTTCATTTATTTTTCCTCTAGAAATGAGTAATTATAAGATTCATATTTCCCTTAGTCTCCTTACTCTCATTCTATTATCAAGTGAGTAGTAAAAGCACCCACAGCTAAGGGCACATACTATTACTCTTTATAAAATATCTCCCAATTATTTGTGATTTCATCATGTAAGTCACATCCATCATATCTATTCTGATACTTTCTAGTAATATAGGAATTCTAGGTGAGCTCTGGCACCAAGAAAGGCCATAAGTCTAAAACATGAAATATTAAACCTATATGACAGCCCCTAACATCTGCTTTGGAACTTTTGACTTCAGCTCAGAACTAGTGAGATCCTCATGCCACGCCTAAACTCTTTAAAAGAAACCAGACACATAAAATGGTCAGGCAGATGGATTATGAAGGGAAAACACTGTATTAAAAATAAACAGGACATCCACCAGGGAAAACCACCCTTGAGGAACTTTTAATGTTTTAAGCTTCCCCAAGTTTTCAATCAATCCAGGTTACTTAGTGAAATCGATAAAATGTCATTGCAGTTCCAAAAAAGCCTTCAAGTATGTTTAGAGAGAAGAATGGCTCTGAAATTTAAATGGAATGTTTTTGCTAGAGTGCTATCACAACACGTTTAAAAATATTTCAAGGCCAATCCTTACAATGCCTTTGAGTCTAAGACGACATGCCGACGACACCTTTGACACACCTTCCATTTTCTTGTGTAAATGGATATTTGGAGCTTAGTGGACAGCAATAGATGACTCCCTAAGTGGATCCTTCCACTTTCTGGACCCTTCTTGGGTCATCTGCAACATTTGCAGGTATGCCGACAAGATATTTTTGGGAATGAGTCATTTTAACTTGGAAAATATTCTCTCCAGTGCTGCAAATTCAATTTGGAGTAAATCTTTCTATCACAGAACCATCCAGATTGTCATGCAATGAGCTCTTTTGAGTAAGTATGCCATGGTTATTTGACTATGTGCAGTATCCAAACATCCCAACAGCCCATTTTGTTCAAGGGCTTCCACAAATCTACCTTTGACCAAACATGAACCAGACCTAAAGGAGTAAAAACAAAAACAAAAAGATACAACACTTCATTGTCTTGTATCTGCCTCTCTTCAGTTTCTCTCTATCCCACTCTTTAAGGGTGTCCTAGGTTAGAAATACTAATCTGAGTCCTGTCCATTCTTTCTTCAACACATGTAATTGGTTACAAAATCTTCAAAGGGCTTCTTTGACATTGTTCTTTGGGTCTATCCTTTCCTTTCATTTCTTTCATCTTAATTCTGGCCTTATAGCTAATAGTTATTGTGGGTTTACAGAAAAGCATTGTGCTGAATGCTTTCCATATACACATGTATCGGCTCCTTAAAATAACCCTGAGTGTCATTATTCTTATTTCACAGAAGAGGAAACTGAGGCTCTGATTGATCAAGTGACCTCCTCATAAGGTCACCCTGCTAGTAAATTTGTGTGATTCTTCTACATGGCCCCCTGCGCTCCATGTCCTCAGCCCTCTTATCTAAACTTCAGGCAATCATTCTCTTAAGCAGTGACTTTTTTTTTTTTTTTTTAAAGATTTTTTATTTATTTATTTGACAGAGAGAGAGATAGTGAGAGCAGGAACACAAGCAGGGGGAGTGGGAGAGCGAGAAGCAGGCTTCCTGCCGAGCAGGGAGCCCGATGTGGGACTCGATCCCAGGACCCTGGGATCATGACCTGAGCCGAAGGCAGACGCTTAACCATCTGAGCCACCCAG
>NW_027913825.1:0-1419 GCF_054177405.1 Leptonychotes weddellii
TCGGGAAACGCTATCCTTTGTAGGATCGGGGCCCCCGGGATGACCAAACCCGCGATGGGCCGTTCCTGTGTGCAGCGGGGGTTTCCGGTTTTGAGTGCCCGAGGCTGCCGCGTGGCTCAGGACACTTGGAGTAACTAGGTTCTGGGAGCAGGGATCGGGTGGGGCGGGGGTCCCAGCACTGAGACGGGGCGGGAGCGCGTCCTCGCGGGCAGGCTCTCCGACAGCCTCTCACGGGCAGGGATGCTTTTGCGTGGACTTAGCTGCTTCTCCCTTCTGGCCTCACAGTGGAATCAGCCGGGGCCACCGCCGCCCCCTGAGCAGCAACTGCGCCCCCAGGGCTGGCTGCCCCAGCCCCCAGCGTTAAATCAGTGTGGACGCGGCCCCTCAGTGACCCCACGAGGACATGGTGCGCGGGCGGGACTGTGGGAGGGACGCGGCAAGCCCTTCCTGTCACCGTCCGCGGCGCTCCAGGCCCCCAACTAAGTGGCCATGAGAAGCGAAGTGCTTTAGAAAACACGACGGGTCACCTCAGACCAGACCCGCCGGAGCGTTTTCCAAATGGCCCTGCACAGTTTGTGTTTTGCGTAACTTCGCTAAACAAAGTTTCAAAGTTCCAGTACGAAGACGCCCCCAAATGTCACAAGCTGGGCAGAGTGTTTTGTAAACAGTAGATATTGCAAGGTTACGAAAATCTCTGTGAACGGCGACGCAGTTTCCCAGAGCCGGTCTGAGGAAAGCAGAGAAAGCCAAGGGCCGCGTGGGCCAGAGGCCCTCCCGGAGAGGGGCCCCAGCGGCGCAGGCCGGCTCCTCCGCTCTCTGTGCAGCCGCACGCCCTGCGCGGGTCAGGAGGTCCCCGGTGGTTTGGGGCCCAGAGAACTGGCGGAAGACCCACCGGCGAGAGCGGCCTTCACTGCCGCGGCTCCCATCTCTGTTGGCCGCCGATCGGCGACCGGGCTGCCGAGTGCGTCAGAGGGGGAGACCGAGGCAGGACAGAGCGAGGGAGCCCCGTTGCCTCCCCGGGTCGACTTATCCCCTCATCCAGAAAGAGACTCAGTTCATTGACGTTCTGGAGGAGGTGGTGGGGCACGATGGGGCTCATGTGCTCGCCCCCGTGCCCCGCACCGCTCACCTCCCGCGAGGGGCGCTGTCTGCCTGGGGACGGAGCTGAAGGAGCCGCTCAAGCACACGGCACGGCGCCAGGCTGGTCCCTCGGGGACACAGGCAGCAGCGGCGGGCTGGGGCCCGGGAGCCACAGGGGGAGAAGGCGGGGCGTGAGCGTTGCTCCTGAGACAGAGGCAGAGGTCGCAGGACGATCCCAATGAGCCCACCCGTTCTGTGAAGGGTCACAGTCACCCCCAAACACAGAGGGGCTTCCACAGGCCGAGCCCGAGTTCGGTGGCGGGATGGAGCCACCTCATC
>NW_027913826.1:0-231 GCF_054177405.1 Leptonychotes weddellii
CCCCCCCAGGGTCTGGAGGGTCTGCACCGCACCCCCAGGGCCTGGAGGGTCTGCTAGCCCCCCAGGGTCTGAAGGGTCTGCACTGCACCCCAAAGGTCTGCACAACCCCCCCCCAAGGGTCTGGATGGTCAACACCCCTCCCCGAGGGGCTGGAGGATCTGCACTGCCCCGGGGGAGGGGGGGGCGTGAAATAGGATGGGGGCAGGGGATGTGCTGGGGGTAGGACAGGGA
>NW_027913827.1:0-231 GCF_054177405.1 Leptonychotes weddellii
ACAATGGAATACTACTCAGCTATCAAAAAAAGTGAAATCTTGCCATTTGCAATGATGTGGATGGAACTAGAGGGTATTATGCTAAGCGAAATGAGTCAATCAGAGAAAGACAATTATCATATGATCTCACTCATACGTGGAATTTAAGAAACAAAACAGAGGATCATAGGGGTAGAGAGGAAAAAATAAAACAAGATGAAATCAGAGAGGGAGACAAACCATAAGTGACTC
>NW_027913828.1:0-231 GCF_054177405.1 Leptonychotes weddellii
TTTATTTATTTATTTGACACAGAGAGAGAGAGAGCACAAGCAGTGGGAGTTGGAGAGGGAGAAGCAGACCCCACATTGAACATGGAGCCCGATGTGGGACTCGATCCCAAGACCCCGGGATCGTGAGCTGAGCCGAAGGCAGATGCTTAACTGACTGAGCCACCCAGGTGCCCCTAAATCTGTTTTGTATTTTTTTTTTTAAAGCAACTGTAAGTGGAGGAGTAGGGGAAG
>NW_027913829.1:0-231 GCF_054177405.1 Leptonychotes weddellii
CTGAGACTCTGGAATTTGATGGTAGAACTGAAAGAAAAATAGAAAACTTAATTTGGTTGTAAATTTATAAGAATTAATAGGTAAATATTTCGCTATCATACACTTTCAGTAGACCAGCAGAGCTGAAATGAATGCTTAATTAATATCTTTCAGTAACCAGATTGCTCAGTGACATCATATATATGGAAGCAGATAAAATTTGTGTATGTGTTGTTTGTGTTGGGGTGGGGG
>NW_027913830.1:0-231 GCF_054177405.1 Leptonychotes weddellii
GTAAAACTCACTTAACTGGGTCATGCAGGTGTTTTTAGCTCTTAAACTTGTCCACACTGAGACTCTTTCCATTCAGTTGCAGTGCTGGTCTTCCCCACTCCAGCAGTGGTTCCCACCAAGACTGCAGCTTGTGAGTCTCTGCTCCTTTAAGCTGTGATTCTCTGTATTTACTCCAGTTTGGGGGATAGAGGTCTGCCTTATGACCTCTCTTCTCTTAAGGATCTAAGAAGA
>NW_027913831.1:0-231 GCF_054177405.1 Leptonychotes weddellii
CCCCCTTCACTCCACTGCCTGCCCCCTTCAGTGCTCGGGGGACACAGGCCCCAGCTTCCTAAACTGGGTCACAGCCCACTGTGAGCCCTCTGAGCCCCTGGTTCCATAATTTATCACACAGGGTGTCTCCCGGCCGTCGGGCCCCAGGCAGGCAGGGGCATGGCTGGCTGGCTCCTATCCATCTGTCCATCCGGGTCTGTGTTTCGTACGTGGTAGAAGCTCAGAGAAGGG
>NW_027913832.1:0-231 GCF_054177405.1 Leptonychotes weddellii
GACCCCAGCCCCCGCAGCACGACCTGAGGGATAGGAGCACAGGGAGGGTGAGCTACCCCCGAGGCCCCAGATCAGAGCAGAGGCAAAGCAGGAGCAGGCGCGGCACCCACACCCCCCGTACAGCACACCTCCTCATGAATTCTTACAGCAAATCCCCAGAGGGAACTGTGTCCCCATTTTATAGATGAGGACACTGAGGCCAGCACCAGCATGCTTCCCCAGGTAGTGCGC
>NW_027913833.1:0-231 GCF_054177405.1 Leptonychotes weddellii
GGTTTGGCCCTGAGCGGTGCATCACCCCTCCCGGGTCATCCAGTCCTTCCAGGTGTGCAGGCCACGGCCCCCACGTTGTGTCCTCAAGGATGGGGCTGCCTGCCACCAAACAGAACAACACGGAGCACGACGGAGAAACGTCAGGAATGGTACCACCAGTGAAGACGTTCCCGGGGCGAGCTCTCGGGCCAGACCATCCATGTTCGACTCAAGGCCCTGCCGTGGGTCAGA
>NW_027913834.1:0-231 GCF_054177405.1 Leptonychotes weddellii
GTGTTTCTTTGCTTTTGTTATTAATTGGCTTATATAAGTGGCTGTTCCCATGTTACAGGCATAGATATTTATAATTGTTAGATCTTCTTGTTGGATAGACCCTTAAGTAGAATATAGTGTCCTTCCTCATCTCTTCTTACAGTCTTTGGTTTAAAATCTAATTTGTCTGATATAAGGATTGCCACCCCAGCTTTCTTTTTGTGTCCATTAGCATGGTAAATGGTTTTCCAC
>NW_027913835.1:0-231 GCF_054177405.1 Leptonychotes weddellii
ACCATTCCATACATATCCAATATACAGTGGTAGACCAGAAGAGATTGTGGTGGACCAGAAACAGGTCCACCTAATTAATTAACTTAATTCTAAACATTCTAACTTTAAACTGGCAAGAATAGCAGTCATATAGCACTTAATCACATGTCCATAGAAATTCTAAATCCTGCTGGGCAAATGTCAGATTCTACTACAGTGGAGATAGAAATATTCCTCCAGTAGGCTCTGGTG
>NW_027913836.1:0-1419 GCF_054177405.1 Leptonychotes weddellii
ATGGATCAAGAAAACATGGCACGCACACACATATAATGGAGTGTTATTCAGCCTTCAAAAAGAAAAGAAATCCTGTACTGTTCAACAACATGGAGGAAACTTCACACATTACACTAAAATAAGCCAGTCACAGAAAGACAAATACTGCGTGATTCACTTATGTGGGGAATCTAAAATCGTCAAACTCAGAGAAGCAGAGGTAGAATGGAGATGGGGAGTTGCGAATCATTGGTATGAAGTTTCACTTCTGCAGGGTGAATAAGTTCTAGGGATCTGCTGTGCAACGTTGTATCTATAGTTCACAGAACTGCACTGTACACTTAAAAATCTGCCTAGAGTAGATCCCATGTTATATGCTTTTCCAAAAAAATAAATAAAGGTGTTTCTAAGGATGCTGGTTGTGAATCAAGACAGGGTTGTTTGTGTTTACCACACCGCAGTACATGGAGTACATACACATGCAAAGATGGGTCTAGAAAGAAAGAAAAGAAGTGAATATTGCTTACAGATTTACAAAATTATTGTCTTATATATTCTATGGGAAGAGCGGGGTATTGTGGGGGGAAAATCATCTGTATGGTCACCAAAAACTTCC
Organism: Leptonychotes weddellii; assembly: GCF_054177405.1. Lineage (NCBI taxonomy): Eukaryota > Metazoa > Chordata > Mammalia > Carnivora > Phocidae > Leptonychotes > Leptonychotes weddellii. The sequence goes on from NW_027913836.1 coordinate 596, forward strand.
TGGTAGATTAAGGGGTTCCGAAATCGCACCATTGCCTGTGTTTGATACCTTTTTGGTAGATGTCCACTCCCAAACCCATCATGATATTTGATTTATGCTATTTAAACAGATATTTGCTTATTATGTATACACAGAACAGGTTAGTTAGGGGATACAAACATGGGCAAGCATGATGTCTGTTTTCGATGAATATGCTGTTTAATAGGGAAGATAAGAAAAGCAAATATATAATGATTTCATACTTTACCAGCTGGGAAAGTTTGGAAAAAATATTCTGATACCCGGTCCATTTTGGTCACTAGGATGAGCGATGGAGTCAGCGGGACGGAGGGAGGACTCTGAGATGGGTGGGCTTGGGGACAAGAGAAGCTGGCACACTCTTTTTTGTAGAAAAGGCTAAAATCTCCAAGCCACAAAAGTCAGCCACCACCTGGGCCCTTGTCATTAGCTCTGCCGCCTCCTCCCCTTTGTCTCACTCTGGTTCCTCCCCCTGCAGCTGCCATGTCTCACGGACACAGACGCCCTGCCACGTGCACGCTCAGCACACCCTGCAAGCTCACCAAATCCCAACGGCAAGGAAAGGAGGCGGAGTGTGTGCAATGACCCCGGAGCAACTCCAGGACCAACCAGGCTCGTGTACTTGCCCCATTCCAGCCAGAGTCAAACTTTGACACACAAAACCAGAGGATCAATCCCAAAAGGTCCTTGATCACTTTCCAGCCTGACTAGCATCATGCAGGGCAAACCATCCAAGTCGGCTTGCCCAGAGTGTGAGAAGGCTGTGTTGTAGAAACACTGCAGGGCACCATGGCAACAGTGCTGGG
>NW_027913837.1:0-231 GCF_054177405.1 Leptonychotes weddellii
AGCTTCCCTGGGGCAGCCTGTGGGCTCCCAGTTCTGCAGGCCAACCTCACATTATTGCTCCATGAGCTGCAGGGGCTCAGCTTCCTGACACTTAACTCCCCGCCCTCCTGGCCACCCCCACGGTGCCCAGGGCATCCGGGCTTCCTGCTGTTTCTTGAATTACATGAAGCTCTTTGTCACCCTCGGTGTGCCCTCTCCCTGGCTCATCCTGGGCTGGCACCTTCTCAGCCT
>NW_027913838.1:0-231 GCF_054177405.1 Leptonychotes weddellii
ATGACATCATTGTGCAGAACAAAGCAACGCGCCAGGAACAGGACGGGCAAATCAGAGTACGCATTATTGCAAAGGAAGATGGGAGAACAACTCGTAAAATAGTTACTCTTCTATCCTGCGAGTGTAGCCCAGAGGGCTCGCGTCTGCCCCTCCCTGCTGCCTTGTGTGGGTTCCCTGGTTTTGGGGTCCCACCGGGGGGCGGGGGGAGGCACAGGCACGGCCAAGTCGGGG
>NW_027913839.1:0-231 GCF_054177405.1 Leptonychotes weddellii
AAAAAAAAGTGTAGTTTAAGAGTGCAACTAGAATATAAAAGGAACTGGCCCTAGAATCCTGACAAATGCTGGCAGCTGCTTCCCAGGTGCTGGCCAGCACCACTGTGGACCTTTTCCCTTCACCTTGATAGCTTAGATAGGAGCAGGGTCTGGGTGCCTTAGCTGGCCTGCCATCCTAGTGAACACCAGGTCCCTAGCCCATACCAGCCATGGATGCCCTAGAATGCATGC
>NW_027913840.1:0-231 GCF_054177405.1 Leptonychotes weddellii
CTGACAAAAAAATTCTAAAATTGCATTAATTTAAAAAAAAAAACACTTTGAAATGGAAACATACCAATTCACTGACCAATCTAGCATACTCTTGATATCAAGACCTGAGATAGTACATATAACAAAAACTATAGACTAATCTAATTGTGGATAGAAATATATAAATCCAGGGACGCCTGGGTGGCTCAGTCAGTTAAGCATCTGCCTTCGGCTCAGGTCATGATCCCGGGG
>NW_027913841.1:0-231 GCF_054177405.1 Leptonychotes weddellii
CCAACATCCAGGCCGTGCTGCTGCCCAAGAAGACCGAGAGCCACCACCACAAAGTCCAGTGCAAGTAACACCTCACAAGCAGTAAAGCTTAGGGAGTGAAAACAAACCCAAACTAAACCAAAGGCTCTTTTCAGAGCCACTCACATTTTCTGAGAAAGAACTTAAGATTTATAAAAAAGTTATAAAGAACAGTAACAGATTCGCCCGCAACAAATAAGGATTTAATTGACC
>NW_027913842.1:0-231 GCF_054177405.1 Leptonychotes weddellii
GTTTTCTTTCAGCAACCAAATGCATTTTCGGAAGCCAGGACTCCAGGGATGTGATAGCTACACCACCTAATAACTGTACCTGGTAGGGATATTGAATAAGTCTGAGAGTGCTGTTAAGTTTCTCCGGACAGAATCATCTTTGCGGATGCAATTGCAGAACAGGAAACAGACTCAGGGAAAATTGTAGCCCCCCCCCCCCCAATCTCATTGGCTATCTGCACAAGCTAAGCC
>NW_027913843.1:0-231 GCF_054177405.1 Leptonychotes weddellii
GATCCCAGGGTCCTGGGATCGAGCCCCACATTGGGCTCCCTGCTCGGCGGGAAGCCTGCTTCTCCCTCTCCCACTCCCCCTGCTTGTGTTCCCTCTCTCACTGTGTCTCTCTCTCAAATAAATAAAATCTTTTAAAAAAACAAAACAAAACAAAAAAACTTTAAAATCACCCAAAGTGGTGATTAACATAACAATAAAAAATTTAAAATAAAATCACCCAAAGGTAATGTG
>NW_027913844.1:0-231 GCF_054177405.1 Leptonychotes weddellii
TGGGTGGCTCAGTCGTTAAGCGTCTGCCTTCAGCTCAGGTCATGATCCCAGGGTCCTGGGATCGAGTCCCGCATCGGGCTCTCCGCTCAGCGGGGAGCCTGCTCCTCCCTCTCCCACTCCCCCTGCTTGTGTTCCCTCTCTCGCTGTGTCTCTCTCTGTCAAATAAATAAATAAAATCTTTAAAAAAAAAAAAAAAAAAATTTAAAAAAGAAGTTACAAACACTTAAAAGT
>NW_027913845.1:0-231 GCF_054177405.1 Leptonychotes weddellii
TCTCTCTGTCAAATAAATAAATAAAATCTTTAAAAAAAAAAAATTAGTTTTCCTTACATGATCATCTATTTTTAATGCAATCTTAGTTAGGAACCCTCCCCCTTCTCAGAGAGGAAACTATAAGTTGTTCACAATACCCATACTTCATTTGAGCAGCTCTGCTTCATTTATCATATCAGTGATGATAGAAATGGTAAGTTCTGACTAACGGTGGTGCTAGAAGTAACAGAG
>NW_027913846.1:0-231 GCF_054177405.1 Leptonychotes weddellii
GCTGTTCTTTCTCCAGCTCCTTTAGGTGTAGGGTTAGGTTGTGTACTTGAGACCTTTCTTCAGAACAACTTTTTTATTCAAATACTTCAAAAATGTACCTATAACCTCTGAAGCTACCCTGAAACTATGAAGCTTAAGAACACAGTGCTGTACCTGCTGTTGTATTGTATTGTAAGTTGTGTAGATGTGCTGTTGGATTAATTTGGCTATTACTTTACTGTTGATTTTTGC
>NW_027913847.1:0-1419 GCF_054177405.1 Leptonychotes weddellii
GTCGTGGATCCCATATGCTATTTAAAGCAGCAGAAACATGTGTGGTTCATATTAGAGATGTTTATATTCTCCAAATGGTTGACATATAAACAAAGCTCTGGATCTTCAGGGAGAAGCTAGAAAATTCTCTTGTGTAGGATCCCTGATGCCAGGTAACGCAGGTGCTGCTCTATTTGCTGAGTGGAGGGAGGCCGGGCAGATCTGATTGTGGGGAGAGAGGCTTGTGCTCTCTTTGGAGAAGATGCGTTAACTCTTTCCAGGGAGCCGGCTTCCCAGGAGTGGATTACTTCCCACTGTAACTAAATGGATCCTGCTGGCCTAAAAAAAAGGCTTAGTCATTTCGTCCCTGTCTTGAGCATAAATGGACCAAATGGATAAATTGGTTATATACCTTCATTAGGTATATAACTGAAATTCTCCTAGGGGGAAGGTCCAGAAGTGGTGTTCTCCCTGCAGAACAGAGAACATATTGATCCCAGTCGGAGGTCCTGTTCTAAAGAGGCTTTTCATCACCATGGATATAGGTCTAGGGGAAATTCAAGGTCAAAGTTCCTTCCTCCTGTTGACTCTGCTTCTCAGTGGCTGCTTTTTTTCAATCTCAGGATTGCTTTCTAAAACCTACTCAGTGGCCTGATTCCAAGCATCTTTGATGCCACCACATTCTACACAACCAAGGGGCATAGCCAGGCATTCAGAGTTCAGATTTTTTTTATTATTATGGTAAAATATACATAACATAAATTTCACCATTTTAACCATTTTAAGCATGCGGTTCAGTGGTATTAAGGTCTATCTGCATTGCTGGGCAATCATCCCCACCATCCATCTCCAGAACGTTTTCATCTTCCCAAACAGGAATGCTCTACCCATAAACAATGACTTTCCATTCCCCCTCGACCCCAGCCCCTACTTTCTGCCTCTACAAATCCACTGCTATAGTACCTCATATAACCATAGGGACCATATAGTATTTGTCCTTCCGGGACTGGCTTATTCCAGTTAGCAAATTATCCTCAAGATTCATCCACGTTGTAGCGTATGTCAGAATTTCCTTCCTTTTTAAGGCTAGATAATACTCCCTTGTGTGTACATACCACTCTCTGCCTCTTTGTTTGTCTGTTGGTGTTCATCCCTTTTGCCTAGTGTGAATAATGCTGCAGTGAACAAGGGTGTCTAAGTATCTCCTCGAGACCCTGCTTTCAATTCTTTGGGCTGCGGACCCAGGGGTGGAATTGCCGGATCGTGTGGTAATTCTATTTCACACTTTTTGAGGAACCGCCACACAGTTTTCCATAGCAAAGATTTTAATGTACTCTATCATGGGGCGCCTGGGTGGCTCAGTCAGTTAAGCACTTGACTCTTATTTTTTTTATTTTATTATGTTATGTTAGTCACCATACAATACATCATTAGTTTTTG
>NW_027913848.1:0-231 GCF_054177405.1 Leptonychotes weddellii
TGGGTGGCTCAGTTGGTTGAGCGACTGCCTTCGGCTCAGGTCATGATCCTGGAGTCCCAGGATCGAGGCCCGCATCGGGCTCCCTGCTCTGCAGGGAGTCTGCTTCTCCCTCTGACCCTCCCCTGTCTCATGCTGTCTCTCTCTATCTCATTCTCTCTCTCAAATAAATAAATAAAATCTTTAAAAAAAAAAAAAAAAAGAAAGGGTCAGCTCTGGGACGCCTGGGTGGCT
>NW_027913849.1:0-231 GCF_054177405.1 Leptonychotes weddellii
TTTGGATATATACCTAGGAGTGGAATTGCTGGATTAGATGATGATTCTATGGTTAACTTTTTGAGGAACCAAAGCACTTTTTAAAGGGCATATTGATAACAGCATACTTAGGAGTAATATACTTTGAAAAGCTTTCTGTATGAATTCACTTTAAGAAGTTAATGGTTTAACGAGTTGATGTTTAATCTTTTTTTTTTTTTAAGATTTATTCATTTATTTATTTATTTGACA
>NW_027913850.1:0-231 GCF_054177405.1 Leptonychotes weddellii
AGAAGTCTGGACAGTGGGTAGCTTTGTCGATATATTAGCTAATTTAGCCTAACAAGAATACAGTGGAAGTCAGCCAATTCCCACTTCACTTGGATCTCCCATCACGGCCACGGTTAATAGGAAGAGTGGCTTATTATGGCAGAAACAACATTATAGAATAAGATTATTGTATGAGTGTGCCATTTTGAAGACATAAAAGGATGGCCCAGATTGAAAATAATCTTCACTTAA
>NW_027913851.1:0-231 GCF_054177405.1 Leptonychotes weddellii
AAAGTCGGCTTCGAATCCTGAGGAAGGTGGGATGCTGGGAACCGCATGTTTTCTGGGTGGAATGTTCAAGTCACTGTAACTTAACTGGTGGGGACGCCAGAAACAACGGGTGGGGAGAACGCACTGACGCTCTGAACATGCCTTTCCACAGGCGCGTGTGCGTATCTCGCTTACCAGAAAATTAAGTAAATGGGTTTTTATATTGCAAACGGATAGGTCTGATTAGTTCCT
>NW_027913852.1:0-231 GCF_054177405.1 Leptonychotes weddellii
AGGAAAGCCCTCAACCAGTTTCTCCAGAAACGATGCCATGTTGCCTTTTTCCAAACCAAAGAACCAGCATTGGTCTCGACTGCTGGAGGCCTGCCTTACAGACAAGGTCATGGGTATCTGATCCTGCGGTTAGGAAGAGCGACTACACCCACACCCTCCTGTTCCTCACAGTGTCCTTAGGGTTCAGAGCCTTCGCGTTCTACCTTCCTCATGGGGGGCTGGAAAAGGCCA
>NW_027913853.1:0-231 GCF_054177405.1 Leptonychotes weddellii
GTCCTCGGAATTGTTGCTGTCCCATCTCTGCATGAGAAGACTGAGGCCCTTAAAGTGACTGCCTGGGCCAAGGCTGGGGCTGAGGCCGGTCTGCAGTCTGGGCCATTGCTCTTCGCATCCCCCGCCCTCACCATCTGAGGAACTTGCCATTTTACAAACAGAGAAACAGACCAGCTCCTGGGGTAAACAAGTTGCCCAGGACTGAACTCTTTGGTCTGTTGATCCAGTCTA
>NW_027913854.1:0-231 GCF_054177405.1 Leptonychotes weddellii
GACCTGGAAGAGGTAAGGAAGGAAGCCCCTTCGGTCTTCACAGGGAGTATGGCCCTACCAACACTTTGATTTTGGATTTCTGGCCTCCAGAATTATGAGAAAATAAATGGTACTTCGTTATAACAGCCCTAGGAAATAATACAGTTGATGTTTGAACAACTTTGCAGATCGGGGCAGGGTGGGTAGTTGGTTAACAGCACTGATGTCGCCCTCACCCACAACTGAATATCT
>NW_027913855.1:0-231 GCF_054177405.1 Leptonychotes weddellii
TCTCTTGGTCATTTCCTGAAGCCAAGGCAAAGTAACATTAAAATGAAAGGTTAAGACACTCGTATACAATCTTCAGATGGTACAGAACCTAATTTGGCTCTGACTTCACAAATTCACACCTCGGTTGCTGTCAGGAATACAACTCATGCTTCCGAATTCCAACAGACAACTTCAGCCCTACTTCCTGGTGGGCCTGATCGGCTGCCAAGCGCCTCCGTGGGGGGGGGGGGT
>NW_027913856.1:0-231 GCF_054177405.1 Leptonychotes weddellii
GCAGGCACAGTGGAGCTGTGGGACGTCCACAGCCAAGTGTTCACGGAGACCACCCAAAGGACATACGTGTACCAGGCCAGCAGCACAGCTGCCTCAAGTAGGTTACACGTGTGCTCCCCATGCCCTGGACTGGGGGTGGGGGGCACTCGTGCAGAGGAAACTGCAAAGCCACCTGGCCTGTCCTGGCCTTGCTGTGGCCGGGGGCCTCACTGCCCACTTCCCTGCATTCCC
>NW_027913857.1:0-231 GCF_054177405.1 Leptonychotes weddellii
CCCCCCCCCCCCCCCCCCCCCCCCCCAAGCCTGGTGAGGGGTATTAAAGAGGGCACGTTCTGCATGGAGCACTGGGTGTTATGCACAAACAATGAATCATGGAACACTACATCAAAAACTAATGATGTAATGTATGGTGACTAACATAACAATAAAAAAAAGAAAAATAAATAAACCTTATTTGAAATAGATTGATCCCCCCCAAACAGCTGATTACACATTGTGAAAGCA
>NW_027913858.1:0-1419 GCF_054177405.1 Leptonychotes weddellii
GGTCTGTTTTTACTCCCATGAAGGTGTGTGATAGTAGGCATGGACCCACCTTTCCCATAAGTAGTCTTACTGTTTTTCCTGAGTCCCATGTTTTCTATCCACAGATCGCTGGGAATCAGACCAGTTTTGAGATTCATCGTGAATCAGGAACGATGTAAATTTCTGAGGTGCCGAGTGCGCGGGAAGACCAGTAGTGGCTACTTTGTTATGCTGGGGTATTCCTTCCCAAGAAATGTCCAACCCAAATGTCTGCCTCTGTGTTCTTATGGGACCACAGTCCCTCTCATTCACTCTTTCATTTTTCTCTGACTTCTTTGGATTTATACCTATGCACGTGATCTCACTATAATGCCCCCTTTGTTCCCACATACATCTTATGTCACCAGCAAACTTGCCCAAACTCTTCGTCTATGTCTATACTCTTTTGCGGCTCCCATTTTGCAAAATTTTCACCAAGGTTGACAGATCTGCTGTAGCAATCAGATGCGTCTGTGTCTCATTGGTCTTTCTTAGCTGAACATCTTTTCTTTAAGTTTATTTCACTGAACAGAAAAGCATATTTTCAAATATCCCATGTGTGAATGGCCAAGCCCTGGTGTGAGGCCCACAGTGTGATCTTTGCAGTTCTCGTAATTGGCAAAAATAAAGCAAATCCTTAATGTTCGACATGAATTGAAATTATCCTTGATAGCTGCTTATCCACCATTTTAAATTATTATTCTAACCCCAAAACATGCATGGTGTATATAAGTATATTTGCTCTGTGCTGCTCCTTCTGCATCCCATCTTCCCAAACACGCTAGTCTGTCCATAAGTGATGGCACCCCAGGATATGCTGCAGACAGCCACAGTTGCCGGATTTGTGATTGAGACACACTGCTCCGTTCAAGAAATGAAGTTAAAATTTACCTATGTCACCCCATCAGTATGTGAAGGCCTATACTTGGGAAGATGGAGCTCAACACGGTCAGACTGTTTCTGTCTAGGGCAGAGGAATGGGCAGTCACAAACCATCTCAGGTTTTGGCTCCATTTAAATGCAGGCTATGACTATTGCAAATTATCTCCACCTTCCCAAAGCTCCTCAAAGCACGGTGGTATTCGATGATTTTTCTCGCAGGGCAGATTCCTTAACATTGAACTAGAAGCACATAGAAATGATAATGATGAAATGAAATGAAGAAAATCGGAAAAACACAGTTTTGTGATGTTAAGGGATGTTGCAAGATTATTGGAAAAAACAATGAATCAGAAAGGGTGAGAAAACAGTGGCTTCAAATGGGCGTGACTCATTAAAATCAACATTGTTGTGAAGAAAATGGTGAAAAGGAATTTAAAGTAGGACTGCTAGAATGGAAAAACGGTTTTCTCAAAATCGTTTTGTCAAGATGCAGGTAGGAGAATGTGTAGAAATCAGGAG
>NW_027913859.1:0-231 GCF_054177405.1 Leptonychotes weddellii
CGCCTGGGTGGCTCAGTTGGTTAAGCGACTGTCTTCGGCTCAGGTCATGATCCTGGAGTCCCGGGATCGAGTCCCGCATCGGGCTCCCTGCTCGGCGGGGAGTCTGCTTCTCCCTCTGACCCTCCCCCCTCTCATGTGCTCTCTCTCATTCTCTCTCTCTCAAATAAATAAATAAAATCTTTAAAAAAAAAAAAAAAAAGAACATATAAGGAATTTCTATAAAGAAATAAA
>NW_027913860.1:0-231 GCF_054177405.1 Leptonychotes weddellii
AAAGTCGGCTTCGAATCCTGAGGAAGGTGGGCTGCTGGGAACCGCATGTTTTCTGGGTGGAATGTTCAAGTCACTGTAACTTAACTGGTGGGGACGCCAGAAACAACGGGTGGGGAGAACGCACTGACGCTCTGAACATGCCTTTCCACAGGCGCGTGTGCGTATCTCGCTTACCAGAAAATTAAGTAAATGGGTTTTTATATTGCAAACGGATAGGTCTGATTAGTTCCT
>NW_027913861.1:0-231 GCF_054177405.1 Leptonychotes weddellii
TTATCAGTTTGCCCTCCTGGCTTCTTCTCACACCATCTATGCACAAGGGGAATCATAAAAAATAACCAGCTCTGGGAAAGGGCTTTGAGACCCTCATGGGATCACAGAGCTTCTGCTGAAAAGCATCTTCGGGACTACACAGTTCTACCCCCTCATGAGGAAATGGGAGAGAAGCTGGCCCAAGGCCAACCTGCAAACAAGATAGAAAGGTGGCCAGAGTCTGCTCTCCTG
>NW_027913862.1:0-231 GCF_054177405.1 Leptonychotes weddellii
CTCTGTCAAATAAATAAATAAAATCTTTTTTTAAAAAAAAAGAAAGAAAAAACAATAGCATCAAAGAATGCACATTACTTAGGGATAAATCTAAGAAAATAGGTGTGGGACCCACACACTGAAAACTAAGACTCATTGTTGAGATCAAAGAAGACTAGAGAGGCAGAGAAGTAGTCTGTGTTCATGGACCCGAAGACTCCGCGTTGTCAGCCTCAGAGTTTCTCCCAAATT
>NW_027913863.1:0-231 GCF_054177405.1 Leptonychotes weddellii
GGGGAACAATATGCACTCATGCAGAACATAAGCATATGCTAATGATGGGTAATTACACTCCATATTTATAGATTTACCAAAATATGTAAAACCCCCTCTGACAATCATACACCTACAGTCACATCACGATTTAATAACCGCACAGGAGGCTCCTGGCCGGCATCGCAACGTAAGCTGGGGCACCCGGTGTGGGACGAAACGTGCAGCCCAGCCCTGCTGGGGGGGCCTCGC
>NW_027913864.1:0-231 GCF_054177405.1 Leptonychotes weddellii
TATATGTTAAAAAAAAAAAGAAGAAGGTAGCGGGAGGGGAAGAATGAAGCGGGGGAAATCGGAGGGGTAGACGAACCATGAGAGACGATGGACTCTGAAAAACAGACTGAGGGTTCTAGAGGGGAGGGGGGTGGGAGGATGGGTTAGCCTGGTGGTGGGTATTGAGGAGGGCACATTCTGCATGGAGCACTGGGTGTTATGCACAAACAATGAATCATGGAACACTTCATC
>NW_027913865.1:0-231 GCF_054177405.1 Leptonychotes weddellii
TGTATGGGGATTAACATAACAATAAAAAAATTAAAAAAAAAAAAGTCCTGTATCTCAGAGGAACGATCAAGACTGTTCTAAAGGTATATTAATCTTAGCAAATCATGTGGTTAGTAAAGGGTAGAATTTAAAGACTATTTAAGTCATAAGAGATCATTAGAATGGTGCAGTCCCTTTGGGAAACAGTCTGACAGTCTCAGTGACAGTCAAATATACCACTGTCATGTGACC
>NW_027913866.1:0-231 GCF_054177405.1 Leptonychotes weddellii
GTACCAAAAGGTTGGGATCATTCCCTGCATATTTTCAGACCACAGTGCTTTGAAACTTGAACTCAGTCACAAGAGGAAATTTATATTTATTTATTTATTATTCTTATGTTAATCCCCATACATTACATCATTAGTTTTAGATGAAGTGTTCCATGATTCATTGTTTGTGCATAACACCCAGTGCTCCATGCAGAATGTGGCCTCCTCAATACCCACCACCAGGCTCACCCA
>NW_027913867.1:0-231 GCF_054177405.1 Leptonychotes weddellii
TCTATAAAGAACTTCTCAAAATCAATGCCCCCAAATCAAATAATCCAATCAAGAAATGGGCAGAGGACATGAACAGACATTTTTCCAAGGAAGACATCCAAATGGCCAACAGACACATGAAAAAATGCTCAATGTCACTCAGCATCAGGGAAATACAGATCAAAACCACAACGAGAATGGCTAAAATTAACAAGTCAGGAAACGACAGATGTTGGTGAGGATGTGGAGAAA
>NW_027913868.1:0-231 GCF_054177405.1 Leptonychotes weddellii
TATGGTGATTAACATAACATAATAAAAAAAACAAAAACAAAAACAAAAAAACCATGATTCTAAAAGAGAAGATTATATAAGCACTACAGGAAGAAGCAAAAGGGCCAAAGAGTTGCTGCTGGGGTAGAGTCTGAAAGCTAAAGGTCTAACATCTTCAAGCTCAGGTTCTGGTAGCCATGAGCAGGCCTCCCTGATGGTCGCTGGACACCAGTCTCCATCCTCCATGTCAAA
>NW_027913869.1:0-1418 GCF_054177405.1 Leptonychotes weddellii
TGTTGCCAGTCTAATGTTTCTACCATTGTAGGTTACAGATCTCTTCTCCCGAGCTGCTTTCAGGATTTTCTCTTTGTCTCTGAGACTCGTAAGTTTTACTATTAGATGTCAGGGTGTTGACCTATTTTTATTGATTTTGAGAGGGGTTCTCTGTGCTTCCTGGATTTTCATGCCTGTTTCCTTCCCCAAATTAGGGAAGTTCTCTGTTATAATTTGCTCCAATATACCTTCTGCCCCTCTCTCTCTTTCTTCTTCTTCTGGGATCCCAATTATTCTAATGTTGTTTCGTCTTATGGTATCGCCTATCTCTCGAATTCTGCCCTCGTGATCCAGTAGTTGTTTATCTCTCTTTTTGTCAGCTTCTTTATTTTCCATCATTTGGTCTTCTATATCACTGATTCTGTCTTCTGCCTCATTTATCCTAGCAGTTAGTGCCCCCATATTTGATTGCACCTCATTAATAGCCTTTTTGATTTCGACATGGTTAGACTTTAGTTCTTTTACTTCTCCAGAAAGGGTTTCTCTAATAACTTTCATGGTGTTTTCAAACCCAGCTAGTATCTTTAAAGTGATGATTCTGAACTCTAGATCCGACATCGTACTAATGTCTGTATTGAGTAGGTCCCTGGCAGTCGGTACTACCTCTTGTTCTTTTTGTTGAGGTGATTTTTTCCGTCTTGTCATTTTGTGCAGAGGAGAATAGATGAATGAGAGAACAAAATGCTAGCAGAGTAACAATGTCCCCAGAAAATATACTCTAAACAAATCAGAAAAGACATGAAGCAGTGGGAAAAGAAAGGGAAAGGGAGAAAAAAGAAAAAGAGAAAGTAAAAACAAACAAAAACAGAACAAAACAAAAACAGAATATGATCAAATATGATCAAGCTGGTTTATAAATCAGTGCCACACACTAGATTTTGGGTGTATTTTGGTCTGTTAGAAGAAAGTGCCTGCCAAAATTTTAAAGAAAGAAAAACTTATATATGTACAAAAATAAGGGTTGATATGATGAAAGGATGGAATATGACTGTAAAGATTGAAATTATAAAAAATTTTATAAAAGGAATTGATAAGAAGTTGTTTGAAAAAAGAAAGAAGAGGATTTAAAAAAAAAGAAAAAAAAGGGAGAGAATGTTATCAGGCAGGGGAGTAGAAAAAAACCATATACTAGAGATTTAGGGTATATTTTGATCTGTTAGAAGAAACTATCTCAAAATTTTAAAGAGAGAACAACTTATATATATATGCCAAAAATAAGGGTAACTACTCTGAAGGGATAGAATATGACTCTAAAAATGAAAAATAAAAAAGAAATGTTTTTTTTAAAAAGGGATTGATAAGATGTTGGTTGAAAAAGGGAAAAGAAAAATTCAAAAAAAAAAAAAAGACAGTTAAAAAAAATAAAAATAAAAAAATTA
>NW_027913870.1:0-231 GCF_054177405.1 Leptonychotes weddellii
TTCATTCTTCCCCTCCCGCTACCTTCTTCTTCTTTTTTTTTTTCTTAACATATATTGCATTATTTGTTTCAGAGGTACAGATCTGAGATTCAACCGTCTTGCACAATTCACAGCGCTTACCAGAGCACATACCCTCCCCAGTGAAAAAATAACCAAGCACTTTTGACACTCAGATGTTTTTCACTGAAATTCTTTGCATTTTCTTGATGTGCTCATTTCAACAGAATTAAA
>NW_027913871.1:0-231 GCF_054177405.1 Leptonychotes weddellii
GGTGAAATTCTTTTGGAAATCGGGAAATGAATGTTTTTGTCACTGGAGATATTTCCTAATTATATTTACAAATAATGCATGTACCCTCTTTGTTCTTGTGTTTCTTTCGAAGCTCCTTCCAGGGGAGAAAAATCCCTGAGTAAGAACAGCAAAATAACCGATATAATTATTTTTCTGAGCGTTTATTCTTTTTTTTTTTAAGATTTTATTTATTTATTTATTTGTTTGTTT
>NW_027913872.1:0-231 GCF_054177405.1 Leptonychotes weddellii
TATATATCAGAAACCGCAAATACAAAAACAGCTGCATCCATATAGTTAAAATCCTGTCTGCAGCTCCCTCCCCTGTTCACTTTCTTTAAATGCAGTTTCCTTTCTGCCTTTTAGAATAATTCATCTTGGCAGAATTGGTTTATTCCAAAATTTTCAGGAGATTTTCTTTGGACAACTTCATTTTGGTTACCTAACATTTTTTTTCTTTTTGCTAACTTAAGCAGCTACAAT
>NW_027913873.1:0-231 GCF_054177405.1 Leptonychotes weddellii
TGGGTGGCTCAGTTGGTTAAGCGACTGCCTTGGGCTCAGGTCATGATCCTGGAGTCCCAGGATCGAGGCCCGCATCGGGCTCCCTGCTCTGCAGGGAGTCTGCTTCTCCCTCTGACCCTCCCCTGTCTCATGCTGTCTCTCTCTATCTCATTCTCTCTCTCAAATAAATAAATAAAATCTTTAAAAAAAAAAAAAAAAAGAAAGGGTCAGCTCTGGGACGCCTGGGTGGCT
>NW_027913874.1:0-231 GCF_054177405.1 Leptonychotes weddellii
TTTATATTTTTTAAAGATTTATTTATTTTTTTGAGAGAGAGAGTGCAAGGGGAGGGACACAGGAAGAGAAACTCAAGCAGACTCCTTGCTGAGTGCAGAGCCTGACCTAGGGCTCCACCTCAGGACCCTAAGATCATGACCTGAGCTGAAATCTGAAATCAAGAGTCAGTCACTTAGCCAACTGAACCACCCAGGCACCCCCAATGTCTGCTTTTAAAGACTCTACTGATG
>NW_027913875.1:0-231 GCF_054177405.1 Leptonychotes weddellii
TTTTAATGTCCTGTTGGATCCTATTGGCTAGGATTTTGGAGAGAATTTTTGCATCCATGTTTATCCAGAATATTGGTCTGTAATTCTCCTTTTTGATGGGGTCTTTGGTTTTGGGATCGAGGTAATGGTGACCTCATAAAATGAGTTTGGAAGTTTTCCTTCCATTTCTATTTTTTGGAACAGTTTCAGAAGAATAGGTATTAATTCTTCTTGAAATGTTTGGTAGAATTC
>NW_027913876.1:0-231 GCF_054177405.1 Leptonychotes weddellii
ACCCTAACTCTGTGAGCTGGGCTTGGCAAACAGAAATCATTCCATTGTGCAGATGACAGACATGGTAGCTTTTAGATAATCTGGATTATGGTTCCACAGCGCTAAAAACGGCCTGAGCAGGGTTGGCAGCTGTTGCTTGCTCCCAGCTCCCCCCTCCCCGCCCTCTCAGGAGGGGGAAACAACTCCTGCTCCCACCCCCTACGGCCTGGGCAAAGCCGCACCAGGAACGTC
>NW_027913877.1:0-231 GCF_054177405.1 Leptonychotes weddellii
TTGTCATACTTTTCCCATTTATTGCACTTCTCTCCCAAGTCATTCCCTAAATTGTTTCAAGCAGCCTACAAAGGTAGATCTAAATACTACAAAATAAATTATAAATAGGTGAAAAAAACTGAAACAAAGGACCAAAAATAGTAGGAGAGTAGTATTTGGAGCCTGTTACCTACTATCTTTTTCTTGTGTGTGTGTGTGTATATAGATATGCATATCTATATATCTATCTAT
>NW_027913878.1:0-231 GCF_054177405.1 Leptonychotes weddellii
GTAAAATAAATAACTGAATTTTTTATTTTTAAAAAAGGTGTATGTATATTAGGGGGAATGAGATTATTGTTTAATTGGTACAGAGTTTCTGTTTGGGGTGATGAAAAAGCTCTGGAGATGATAGTGGTGAGAGTTGCTTAACGTTGTGAATGTACTTAATGCCATGGGATTGTATGCCTAAAAATGGTTATAATGAGGGCGCCTGGCTGGCTCAGTCAGTGGAGCATGTGA
>NW_027913879.1:0-231 GCF_054177405.1 Leptonychotes weddellii
AAACAGATCACAGTCCTACACATTTATGGCTGCCTGATTTATGACAGGCAAAGAATCATGTTGCCTGTCCCTTTTGTGTCTGTCTTCTTCCATTCGACTTTATGTTTGTGGCATTCATCCATATTGTTGAATCCAGTATGAAATTGTCTATGCTCATTGCTGTGTAGTGTTCTCACACTGTGTGTATCTCCAGTGTGGCGGAGAAATGACAGTTATTTTAATAAATGGTTC
>NW_027913880.1:0-1418 GCF_054177405.1 Leptonychotes weddellii
AGTGTAGGAGGGTTCTCCTTTCTCCGCATCCTCGCCAACATCTGTCTTTTCCTGACTTGTTAATTTTAGCCATTCTGACTGGTGTGAGGTTGTATCTCATTGAGGTTTTGATTTGGATTTCCCTGATGCTGAGCGATGTTGAGCACTTTTTCATGTGTCTGTTGGCCATTTGGATGTCTGCTTTGGAAAAATGTCTGTTCATGTCTTCTGCCCATTTCTTGATTGGATCATTTGTTCTTTGGGTGTTGAGTTTGATAAGTTCTTTATAGATTTTGGATACTAGTCCTTTATCTGAGATGTCATTTGCAAATATCTTCTCCCATTCTGTCGGTTGTCTTTTGGTTTTGTTGACTGTTTCTTTTGCTGTGCAAAAGTTTTTTATGTTGATGGAGTCCCAATAGTTCATTTTTGTCCTTGCGTCCCTTGCCTTTGGCGATGTTTCTAGGAAGACGTTGCTGCGGCAAAGGTCGAAGAGGTTGCTGTTTGTGTTCTCCTTTAGGATTTTGATGGACTCCTGTCTCACATTTAGGTCTTTTCTTCTGAAACTGTTCCAAAAAATAGAAGTGGCAAACTTATGAGGCCACCATTACCTTGATCCCACAACCAGACAAAGACCCCATCAAAAAGAATTACAGACCAATATCCCTGATGAACATGGATGCAAAAATTCTCACCAAAATACTAGCCAATAGGATCCAACAGTACATTAAAAGGATTATTCACCACGACCAAGTGGGATTTATCCCTGGTCTGGAAGGGTGGTTCAACATCCACAAATCAATCAATGTGAAACACTACATTAATAAAAGAAAGGAGAAGAACCATATGATCCTCTCAATAGATGCAGAAAAAACATTTGACAAAGTACAGCATCCCTTCTTGATCAAAACTCTTCAGAGTATAGGCAATATCATAAAAACCATTTATGAAAAACCCACAACGAATATCATTCTCAATGGGGAAAAACTGAGAGCTTTCCCCCCAAGGTCAGGACATGGCAGGGATGTCCACTATCACCACTGCTATTCAACATAGTATTGGAAATCCTAGCCAGACAACAAAAAGAAATAAAAGGCATCCAAATCGGCAAAAAAGAAGTTAAACTCTCACTCTTTGCAGATGATATGATACTTTATGTGGAAAACCCAAAAGATTCCACCCCAAAACTGCTAGAACTCACACAGGAATTCATTAAAGTGGCAGGATAGAAAATCAATGCACAGAAACCAGTGACATTCCTATACAGCAACAACAAGACAGAAGAAAGAGAAATTAAGGAGTCAATCTCATTTACAATTGCACCCAAACCATAAGATACCTAGGAATAAATCTAACCAAAGAGGCAAAGAATCCATACTCAGAAAACTATAAAATACTCATGAAAGAAATTGAGGAAGAAGCAAAGAAATGGAGAAATG
>NW_027913881.1:0-231 GCF_054177405.1 Leptonychotes weddellii
TGATAATCAAGAACCCTAGAAGTAACAAATAATGTCAATTTTTTATTTTCTTGTGTTCTATTTTCTTGTGTTTTAGTTTCTTGTGTTCTATTTTACATAAAAAAGAACACAAGGAAAAGAACAAGGGAGGAATGATAAATTTAATTTTTTTACATCTCTAATTAGAACCCATTTCACTTGAGCAAATCCATCTTAAAGAAGAGGACACACAAGAGACTACAGTCATTGTAA
>NW_027913882.1:0-231 GCF_054177405.1 Leptonychotes weddellii
TTGGGGAATGGCACTCTTCAGTCCCTTAACCGTGGCTATGGTTACATAATTCCATACATCCATCAAACTTCACAGAATTGTAGGTAATAACAAGTGAATCTCACTATGTCTAATTAGAATAAATTAATAATTTAAGAACACATTGAGAAACCACCACCCTTCTGCTAAAATTTAAAAGGCTGTCAATATCAAGTGTTTTTTTTTTTTTTTTTTATTCTTATGTTAATCCCC
>NW_027913883.1:0-231 GCF_054177405.1 Leptonychotes weddellii
CGAACCATGAGAGACGATGGACTCTGAAAAACAAACTGAGGGTTCTAGAGGGGAGGGGGTGGGAGGATGGGTTAGCCTGGTGATGGGTATTAAAGAGGGCACGTTCTGCATGGAGCACTGGGTGTTATGCACAATCAGTGAATCATGGAACACTACATCAAAAACTAATGATATAATGTATGGTGATTAACAATAAAAAATTAAAAAAAAAGAAAAATGATTTTAAAGCAG
>NW_027913884.1:0-231 GCF_054177405.1 Leptonychotes weddellii
TTTTTTTATTCTTATGTTAATCCCCATACATTACATCATTAGTTTTAGATGAAGTGTTCCATGATTCATTGTTTGTGCATAACACCCAGTGCTCCATGCAGAATGTGCCCACCTCAATACCCACCACCAGGCTAACCCATCCTCCCACCCCCCTCCCCTCTAGAACCCTCAGTTTGTTTTTCAGAGTCCATCGTCTCTCATGGTTCGTCTACCCCTCCGATTTCCCCCGCT
>NW_027913885.1:0-231 GCF_054177405.1 Leptonychotes weddellii
TTTTGTTAATTGTTTTCCAGCTGTTTTTGTATTTCCTCTCTTCTCCTCTCTTCTCTTTCTCTCTTCTCTTGTAGTTTGATGACTTTCTTTTAGTGTTGTGTTTAGATTCCTTTCTCATTTTCTTTAGTGTATTTACTTTGTGGATACTGTGAGGTTCACATGTCTTATCATATGTTTATAAAAGTCTATTTTAAGGTAATAGGAACTTAAATTTGAACACATCCAAAAGCT
>NW_027913886.1:0-231 GCF_054177405.1 Leptonychotes weddellii
CTTTTACGTAAAACAGTAGCAGTACTTTTGTGCTTTTGTGTAAAGTAAATATCTTTTTACCCTTCTAGCTATTTTTATTCCAGAAAAGAATCTATTTAAAGGATGGTCATTGTGGATTATCACTCTGAAATAAACCATCTAAATGTTAGCTTGCAACCTCTTCTGCTCTCCAGAGCCTGCCAGTGAGCAGAAAGCCAAGGGAGTTGTCATAAATTGCACAGGAGAAACCTT
>NW_027913887.1:0-231 GCF_054177405.1 Leptonychotes weddellii
GGGGCGCCTGGGTGGCTCAGTAGGTTAAGCAACTGCCTTCGGCTCAGGTCATGATCCCAGGGTCCTGGGATCAATCCCCACATCAGGCACCCTGCTCAGCAGGGAGTCTGCCTCTCCCTCTTCCTCTATGTGTGCTCTCTCTCTCTCCCTCTCAAATAAATAAATAAATCTTTAAACAAAAAAATAAAAAATAAAAGAGAAAAGAGAGCACATGCTCTTTCTCTCTCCCTC
>NW_027913888.1:0-231 GCF_054177405.1 Leptonychotes weddellii
AGGGGAGCAGGGAGGGGGGATTGGTTAGCCCGGTGATGGGTATTAAGGAGGGCACGTACAGCATGGAACACTGGGGGTTATACGAAAACAATGGATCGTGGATCACCGCATCAAAAACTAATGATGTATTGTATGGTGACTAACATAATAAAATTTAAAAAAAAATTAAAAAAATACCATGTAATTTCACTCATATGAGGAATTTAAGAAATAAAGTCAACGAACAAAGGA
>NW_027913889.1:0-231 GCF_054177405.1 Leptonychotes weddellii
AAAAAAAAAATAACCTCAGTAAATAGTGATAGTACACCATTCCACATGAAAAACAATATTTATTTCCTTATTACTACAGAGGAACCAAATCATGTCACTTTCTGTGTGAATAGAAATCACTGTGTACATCCTCCTTTGAAGGTCTCTTCTTAGTGGCCCTAACCCTCTTCTTCCAGAAATATGTTTGGACAAAACAAGAATGTGTAACCAGTGGCCATTCAGTCACTTCGT
>NW_027913890.1:0-231 GCF_054177405.1 Leptonychotes weddellii
GAGCATGAGAGGGGGGAGGGTCAGAGGGAGACGCAGACTCCCTGCCGAGCAGGGAGCCCGATGCGGGACTCGATCCCGGGACTCCAGGATCATGACCTGAGCCGAAGGCAGTCGCCCAACCAACTGAGCCACCCAGGCGCCCCTTCTATTATTATTTTAAAACCAGCATTTGTCATCCAAAATGTTGTTGGTTGCCTTGGTGGTAATATACTCATAGAATCGATATAGTAG
>NW_027913891.1:0-1418 GCF_054177405.1 Leptonychotes weddellii
TAACTTATCTATCATACAATGTCTGTGCTTTCCAGAGTTTAAAGACTAAGTGAGATAACTCACAGAAAAAAACATCATCTTTGGAGTCCTGAAATTAACATTGCTACTCTAGCATTCTTTTGATTATGGGTAGCATGGCATGTTTTTCTCCATCCCTTAACTTTTTTTTTTTTTAAGATTTTATTTATTTATTTGACAGAGAGAGAGACACAGCGAGAGAGGGAACACAAGCAGGGGGAGTGGGAGAGGGAGAAGCAGGCTTCCCGCTGAGCGGGGAGCCTGATGCGGGGCTCGATTCCAGGACCTTGGGATCATGACCTGAGCCGAAGGCAGACGCTTAACTAACTGAGCCACCCAGGCGCCCCCATGGACATTAAGTTTTAAAAATCTGTTTTCTGATAGACCTGAGTGCCATGCCTTGTTATCTCGAGTTAGAAATTATTCATCATATTCGTCCAAAAAGGAAACCAGAGTGTCAGTTCAATTTCTGTCCTTCCCTGAACCGACTCCTGCCATTTCTACCCCAACAAAGGTGTCAGGTTTGCAAGATCACTGCTACACACAGGGTTTTCTTAATATTTTATAACATCTGCAAGTTGTTTCTGAGTCACCATCTCTCTAACAGGCACAGCTGGTTAGGGTTCGGCTGGTAGAATAAAACTGCTCACCCCAAACCAAGCAAGTTAGAAAAACCTTGGGCCAACTGTGGGGAGTTGCTTCTCTCTCCCTTTTTCCTTTTCTTTTTCGAAGAACAACAAAGGGCTTACAAAGTCTTATCCATTAGCAGGCACAGGTAATTTTTGATAGCTGATAACATCTACCGATGACAAGATAGTTATTGAAGAAAAAGGAGAGAAAGTAGTGTAAGCAAATTCATGTGTTTGGTTTGGTTGGTTGTTTTTAAGTAACTGTGGGCTGTGTGGTGGTGAGCTTGGCTGGCAGTCAGGGGCCTGGGAGTCCAGCACCCTCTCTGCCCCGCTGTATGACGCTGAGAACAACAGTCCCCAGCTACTGAATGCTCGTTGATTCCTCGGCAGCACGCTAGTCACCGTCGTCAACTTTTTCAGTCATTACTTTTCAGTTTTCGAAACACTCTAGCAAGGTGGTCATGTTATACCTAGTTTACAGATGAGGACCTAGAGAGGCCCAGAGAAGGGAAGAGAGTTAGCCCAAAGTCTCGGGCTAGCAAGCGACAGCGCTGGAATTTGAAAGTTAAGACTGCAGGACTCCAAAGATGATGTTTTTTTCTGTGAGTTATCTCACTTAGTCTTTAAACTCTGGAAAGCACAGACATTGTATGATAGATAAGTTACTGGGCTGCAGTTAGCTTGCCTGCAAAATGAATTGAGGAAATTGGGACTGGCTGGACTCCAAGGTCCTAATCTTATGGAAAACATTGTATTTTTTATTAATGACAA
>NW_027913892.1:0-231 GCF_054177405.1 Leptonychotes weddellii
CATAAAGATAAAGGACTGTAACATAGTGCTCCGTTTGACTATGAAGCCTTTCTATGGATTTTCCTGTTTGACTACTACAAGGGTTTTTCTCTTTCTGGTCTTACCTAGATGCACTACTTTAAGAAAAGAGATCGATCAGGTCTGACTTTCTTATTTCAGCTCTTGTTCCTTTCAGTTCCTGGTGCCTTTTTTTTTTTTCCTGTTTTTCTTATTTTTCTGTACTTACAGGGA
>NW_027913893.1:0-231 GCF_054177405.1 Leptonychotes weddellii
CATAGAAGCAGAGAATAAAACGGTGGTTTTTCGAAGCAGGGAGTTAGAGGAAATTAGATGTTGGTCAAAAGGTAAAAAGTTGCACGTATGTAGGATGAATAAATCTGGAGATCTAATGCATAGCATCTTGACTAGGGTTAACAATACAGTATTGAATACTTGGAATTTGCTAAAAAGGTAGATTTTAGGTGTTCTTATCACATATGCAAGAAATGGTAACTATGTGAGGAG
>NW_027913894.1:0-231 GCF_054177405.1 Leptonychotes weddellii
CTTTTACGTAAAACAGTAGCAGTACTTTTGTGCTTTTGTGTAAAGTAAATATCTTTTTACCCTTCTAGCTATTTTTATTCCAGAAAAGAATCTATTTAAAGGATGGTCATTGTGGATTATCACTCTGAAATAAACCATCTAAATGTTAGCTTGCAACCTCTTCTGCTCTCCAGAGCCTGCCAGTGAGCAGAAAGCCAAGAGAGTTGTCATAAATTGCACAGGAGAAACCTT
>NW_027913895.1:0-231 GCF_054177405.1 Leptonychotes weddellii
GGGGATGATCCTAATTCCGGTTCCTCTGGGCGGTCGTGAGCTGAGATGAATGTCACAGTGTGCCTCCGGGGAACAGTATGTGCTCCACTAATGGTAGTTTCTTCTTGCCCTCCTGCACATTCTTCTCCCTGAGCATCTGCATGTTTTGCTCACTTCACCACAAAGTAAGACACAGAAGGCCCAGCCCCCCACCCCCCCCCACCCCCACTGGACCCCAACCACCTTGCTCTC
>NW_027913896.1:0-231 GCF_054177405.1 Leptonychotes weddellii
TTGTGCCCAAATATTATCTTGAGAC
Source organism: Leptonychotes weddellii (assembly GCF_054177405.1). NCBI lineage: Eukaryota > Metazoa > Chordata > Mammalia > Carnivora > Phocidae > Leptonychotes > Leptonychotes weddellii. Next base: position 26 of record NW_027913896.1, read on the forward strand.
TACCAGAATTATTCAGTAAAGGGACTGCCTATTTTTCTATAATACCCCATATGTGTAAAACTTTGAACATCACACTTCTCCCTTATGAGTAATTTTATAACAATTTTAAACTCAAACTTAAAGGGCCCCAAATAAGCATCATCATCCAACAATAAAGACTTATTCAACCAAGAAAATAAAATGATGTGAAGTCAAACAAAAAAGCG
>NW_027913897.1:0-231 GCF_054177405.1 Leptonychotes weddellii
CATAAAGATAAAGGACTGTAACATAGTGCTCCGTTTGACTATGAAGCCTTTCTATGGATTTTCCTGTTTGACTACTACAAGGGTTTTTCTCTTTCTGGTCTTACCTAGATGCACTACTTTAAGAAAAGAGATCGATCAGGTCTGACTTTCTTATTTCAGCTCTTGTTCCTTTCAGTTCCTGGTGCCTTTTTTTTTTTTCTGTCTTTCTTATTTTTCTGTACTTACAGGGAA
>NW_027913898.1:0-231 GCF_054177405.1 Leptonychotes weddellii
CTCCTCCAGCCCAGGTCGACGGGTTCAGCCGCGTGTCTATTCAGAATGGCCCAGGAGCCTCTCAGTTTCTGCCGTTTTCCCCTCTTTGGTCTTAAATTATTCTTCTAGGAAATGTATGTCACGTTTGTATAGCTAACAAGTTTCTTTCAACCTGTTCTCCTTTCCTCCCTGCTCAGGAACTTCTAGTACTTTCTGCAGGGGGGCAAGGCCCAGGGACAGTCAAGTGTGCCT
>NW_027913899.1:0-231 GCF_054177405.1 Leptonychotes weddellii
TGTATAGCTCAGATGGCGGGGGTTGGGGGTCCGGGGGGGGGACTCCCAGACCCCCACCGTCTAGTTAAGATTGATCCAAACACTTTCTGAATTCGGAAGGCCAGACCCTTCCTGCAGATTTCTCTGCATTCCCAGGGGCTTGTGTTCCCAGGGTCACCTCTGTTCTGTCGGCTGCGCCGGCATCCTGTTCTCCACCCTGCGTTCGAGGTTGTTCCTTTAGTCCTGTCTCCG
>NW_027913900.1:0-231 GCF_054177405.1 Leptonychotes weddellii
GCTAAGACCCTGGTCATGGAGGGTCTCCTCATTCAAGTTTAGTAAGATCCTTCCCATCCATGGGGAGCTGGGAGGCTGCTGCAGGCTGTGCGGGCTGCAGAGGAAATTGTGTTCCAAGCTTATTAAAAGTACTTCCTTGAAAAAATACCCTCTTTCTGCCAGAGTTGGGGCTCACAGTCTTGTTCTGGGGCTTCGGGTTTAGTGATATGTTCTGGAGAAGGATTTGGGGTC
>NW_027913901.1:0-1418 GCF_054177405.1 Leptonychotes weddellii
TTATTACATTCCCTCCCTGGGAATCCCTACCTGTGAGACCTGTAAGAGGTCTCTGGGAGGTGATCAGGCTCCCCTTCCACCCCAGTGGGGGTGGGTCTGTCTGGGTCCTGGGGCCCCAGGCCTTACCGGAATCTGACGTTCGGACCAGGTCCTCACCTGCCAAGTCTCCTCCAGTCCGGAAGGAACAGCGGAGCGGGGCTGGCCTGAGGCGACTGGGGCAGGAAACTGCCGAAAATAAGCCGGGGCGCGCCTTTTCCGTTATGATCCCTCATTCTGTCACTGCCCTGCCGTTGCCCCCAAACCGGTGGCAACAATGGGCCAGCGCGGTTGGGTTTCCCGGTTAGGGAACCAAATGTTACGGAACCTGGACTGGATAGCCTGAGGAAAAACCAAGCGGCACTCGGAGATCTTGGAGGATAGGAGGTTTATTTAAGGCTGGTGGGCTCAGAGGAGAGTGGTCTCCAAAGGTCTGGGCCCCGAGCACAAAGGGGGCAATTTATACACTTCTACTTCTCATAGTTGGCACTTTTGGCACGTGCGCAAAGTGGGGCAGGGAGAAGGACCTGGATTGGTGCGCGCCGGAAGCCGAGCAGGGAGAAGAACCCGGAAGAGCCCTGGGGCAAGGACTGGGACTCTCTCGCTGGCTCGGTGGCCATGTTAGGACACAGATTTTCCTTATCAGTTGTGCCCATCTGGGACTGATGAAAAGTATGTGTCTGTTTAAGGGAGTTGTAACATCTGTGCTGTTGACTTTTGAGGCCAGTTGGACAATCAAACCACAAATCATCAATTGCTTCCTTCTCTTAGGCATCAAATCACATTTCTTCCAAGATAAACTAATATTTCTTCACTTCTGGTTCCATTCCATAGTGAGCTCCGCTACAAATTGCATTTATAAGCATATTGCTGGACATGGAGATGAGTAAAGTAAGCCCCCATCCTTGAGGTGCCCATATTCTAGAAAGGCAGGCAAATGTGAAATATAATGTGTAATATGTTGAGCACCACAATGAGGGTATATAAGCATGAACCACTATGAGCACAGGAGGGCCATGGGAGATAAGTAAATTGAAGTCAGACAAAGATGAAAAGGTGAGGTGGAACTGCAGAGATGGGGCAGTAGGATTGAAGGCTCAGAGGCATGAAGTGCCATAAGAGTGTGTTCAAAAGACTATGAATAGGTTGGTGTTGCTTGAGTACCAAATTTAAGATGAAAAAAATGATGAGGTTAGAAATCTAAGCTGACTCTATAACATAAAATAGGAAACTACTAGGAAAGCTTTAGGCAGAAAAGTAGCATGGTCAGATAGAGGTTTTGGAGAAAGCTGCCTGCAGGCTGTCAGGGCAAGGGGGACAGTGTACAAAGTCTGGCATTAAAGAGTAATGCATGGTCCACATAGAAGATGGAGACAGTCTGA
>NW_027913902.1:0-231 GCF_054177405.1 Leptonychotes weddellii
CCCATTACAAGACAAAGAGTGTCAGAGTAATTAAAAAAAAAAGAACTGTATGTGGTCTTCAAGAAATCCACTTTAAATATGAAGACATACATAATTTAAAAGAAAAGAGACAGGAAGACATACCATGCTAACAATTAAAAAAAAGCTGGAACTACTTTATTAATTTCAGCATAGGCAGATTTCAGAACAAGGAAACTTATTATAAATAAAGAGAAGCATTACATAAAAATA
>NW_027913903.1:0-231 GCF_054177405.1 Leptonychotes weddellii
CTCCTATGATACAAATGTTATTATGTTTGATGGAGTCACTGACTTCCCTAAGTCTATTCACATAATCCATAATTCTCCTTTCTCTTTTTTCAGCTTCATAGTTTTCCATTATTCTATCTTCTTTATCACTTATTCATTCCTCTGTTTCTTCCATCCTTGTGTTCATTATACTCAGTGTGCTTCAAATTTCAGTTATTTTCTTCTCTTTTCTGTTTTTTGAACTCTTTTGTC
>NW_027913904.1:0-231 GCF_054177405.1 Leptonychotes weddellii
CTGAGACTCTGGAATTTGATGGTAGAACTGAAAGAAAAATAGAAAACTTAATTTGGTTGTAAATTTATAAGAATTAATAGGTAAATATTTCGCTATCATACACTTTCAGTAGACCAGCAGAGCTGAAATGAATGCTTAATTAATATCTTTCAGTAACCAGATTGCTCAGTGACATCATATATATGGAAGCAGATAAAATGTGTGTATGTGTTGTTTGTGTTGGGGTGGGGG
>NW_027913905.1:0-231 GCF_054177405.1 Leptonychotes weddellii
TCCCCTGTCTCTCTCCGTCTCTCTCCCTCCCTGGGGACCCCACACCCCTGGTCCCACCACCACCACCTGGGCCCCCCTGGCAGGACCTGTGCAGAGTCTGGGGTCCTGACTGACCCCGTCGCATCTCACCTGCGACCAGGATGTCCAGGGGGTCACTGGGGGCCGACCACTCGGAGGAGAGCTTGCGTCCACCATAGCATGCGTACCGGCCCCCGTGGGAGGGTCTCACAG
>NW_027913906.1:0-231 GCF_054177405.1 Leptonychotes weddellii
ACCATTCTGAACACCTACAAACTCAACAGGAGATCGAAGAAAGGAATAGCAACAACTCTCTCATCAGAAAAGCGACCACTTTCTGGAAGGTAGGACGTGCGGAGAAGTGAATCCGAGGCGATATTCGGGAGGATAGACGGCGGGGGAGGGGCCTCCGTCGGCCGCTTCTGGCAAGTGATAGAACCACGGAGCACAAAATTGGAACTTTTAAAAGTCTGCTCCGCTGAGGGA
>NW_027913907.1:0-231 GCF_054177405.1 Leptonychotes weddellii
AAGCAGCCCAGAGAGGGGCTGTCCTCACCCAGGCTTGGGACTGAGCATGCACCCGGCAGCCCTGCTCCTCCCGAGCAGAGCGCCTGCCTCCTTGGTGCAGCGTTCACACAGCCAGACTCGCGGTTCCAGACCCGCGGAAGGACCCGCGGTTCCGCAGCTTCCAGACCCGCGGTTCCGCAGCTTCCAGACTCGCGGTTCCGCAGCATCCAGACCCGCGGTTCCGCAGCTTCC
>NW_027913908.1:0-231 GCF_054177405.1 Leptonychotes weddellii
TTGACAGTAAAATTGGATTTTATTTTATTTTATTTACTTATTTATGTATTTACTTTAAAGATTTTATTTATTTATTTGATAGAGACACAGTGAGAGAGGGAACACAAGCAGGGGGAGCGGGAGAGGGAGAAGCAGGCTCCCCGCTGAGCAGGGAGCCCGACACGGAGCTCCATCCCAGGACCCCGGGATCATGACCCGAGCCGAAGGCAGACGCTTAACGACTGAGCCACC
>NW_027913909.1:0-231 GCF_054177405.1 Leptonychotes weddellii
ACCTTGCATGCATGCTATTAACCTTCCTTTTTAAAGAGAATATATTTCTATATGCAACACACCAAATTTTTCAACAGTGACTTCATATTATGTAATTTACGAAAATTCATTTTACAAAATAGGAATATTTTCTGCATTCCAAACCCCTTATACTTCTCTTACAGAATTTTATTTTTTTTAATTTTTTAAATTAAATTTAATTTTTTTAAAAGATTTTATTTATTTATTTGA
>NW_027913910.1:0-231 GCF_054177405.1 Leptonychotes weddellii
GGGAGCCCGACATGGGGCCTGATCCCAGGACTCTGGGATCATGACCTGAGCTGAAGGCAGACCCTTAACGACTGAGCCACCCAGGTGCCCCTATTTTTATTTTTTTAAAGATTTTATCTGTTAGAGTGCGGATGGGAGGAGGGAGGAGGGGCAGAGGCAGAGGGAGAAGCAGGCTTCCCACGGAGCAGGGAGCCTGATGCGGGGCTCTATCCCAGGACCCTGAGATCCTGA
>NW_027913911.1:0-231 GCF_054177405.1 Leptonychotes weddellii
ACCCTAACTCTGTGAGCTGGGCTTGGCAAACAGAAATCATTCCATTGTGCAGATGACAGACATGGTAGCTTTTAGATAATCTGGATTATGGTTCCACAGCGCTAAAAACGGCCTGAGCAGGGTTGGCAGCTGTTGCTTGCTCCCAGCTCCCCCCTCCCCGCCCTCTCAGGAGGGGGAAACAACTCCTGCTCCCACCCCCCACGGCCTGGGCAAAGCCGCACCAGGAACGTC
>NW_027913912.1:0-1418 GCF_054177405.1 Leptonychotes weddellii
GCAGCCGAGCCGCCCCAAGGCCGGCGGGCACAGGGCACGTTGGAAGGAACGACCGGATCGTGTACAGCAGGGAAGGCGAGCGGGAAGCAAGACTGGAGAAGAAGGACGGAGCAGCCGTGCACACACAGAAGGAACGTTTGGGTCTATCTCGAACGGCAACAAGAAGCCAGGAAACTAGGCAGTGACATGAACGAATGGGCCTTCCACAAACCTCTGGCTTCAGGGGGAGATAGGGATTTGGAGGCGGTAGAAGTGCCTGGAAGCTCAGTAAGCAGACTAGAACCATGGCTCAGACCACAAATGACCTTAACTCGGAATGAGAGGGCCAAAGCAGAGGTGGAGAAAAGGAGGTAGATTCCAGAAATATTTAGCAGATAAAATCACAGGTCTGGGAGAATGATCACACAAGGGGGTAAGGAAGTAAAAGCAGAGTTCCAAGAGGACTCCTCCCTTTTGCACGTGGGACCTGAAGGACACAGTGGCCCGATTCACGGAGTTCGGGGGGGTGGGGGTGGCGAGGAGGAGAATACAGGAAGGGGATCTTGAGAAGTTTTGGAAAGAATGGATTTGCCATAATTCGGAGACATTGAAATACAGATTTCCAGTTGGCAGCGGGAGACCCAGGGAACCGTGAGAGGATCAGGAAAAGCAAAGTGAGTCGCCACACAGTACAGATTCTCACCTTGTGGCTGATGGGGAATCAAAAGGTTTCGAGGAACGCAGTAACAGGAGAAGATGTGGGATTCCAAGAAGATCACCCTGGCCAGAGCAGGAGCACGTGGATGGGAGAGGGAGCTGGATGAGAAGCAGGCAGAACAAGAAGGACCTGTTGCAACAGAGCAGGTAGGAGAAGGGACCTGAGCCAGGGGTGTGGCCACAGGGAAGGAAAGGGGAACGGACCTGCTCTTTGTCAGCAATGCATCTCCCACGAGGCTCCTGGGGACCGTCCGAAAACCCGGAGCACGTCAGCTCCCCCACTTGACCCCTTGGTCCTCCCACATATCATTCTCTGACAACCTCTCCAGAATTCTCTCTTGCTCCCCGCTCCCTGGCCCAATGTCAGGTGCCGATGACACAGCCCTGGGCTTCCATGGCCAGGCTAGTTTCTTCTGCCCTGCAAACACCTATTTGTCTTTTGAAGGCTTCCCCCCTCCACTGGCAAAGAAGCAAGAGCAGTGCTGACATCGAGGAGGCGGCCTGGCACCATGAGCCGGGCTGCACGGCTGGTCGCAGCGGGCCTGGCGCTCAAGGAGACGCCACGTGGTTCTCCGGTTGCACGCAAATGACCTCGCAGAACAGCAGCTTGAGGTGCCGTGGCCCCGGTGATGAAGGGACACAAAACAGGACCACTCGCTCTTCTGTCCAAACAGACAAAAACCAGCTTGTCATGCCCACCCCCAAATGCCAATCCTCCTCTC
>NW_027913913.1:0-231 GCF_054177405.1 Leptonychotes weddellii
AAATTTTAAAAAATGGTCGTAACATCTCAAAAAAAAAAAAAGGTAAGAAACAAGAAGGCAAAGGGTATGTTGTTCCTCTATCAAAAGATTGACAAATAATACATTTAATTTTCTAAATAAGAATTAATGAAAATAAATATATAGAAATATTTAAACTATATAAATACATAAATAATATCTAATAATTTCATTGCATAAAATGTTTATGATGTAAATATGGCATTTTTTCAT
>NW_027913914.1:0-231 GCF_054177405.1 Leptonychotes weddellii
GGGGTCTGCTTCTCCCTCTGACCCTCTTCCCGCTCGTGCTCTCTGTCTCTCATTCTCTCTCTCTCAAATAAATAAATAAAATCTTAAAAAAAAAAAAAAAAGAAAGGGTAGAATAAATGTTACAAACTTGCAGGCTTCAGGGCATGTTTACCCTATAGATAAGTTTTGTTTATTCCATGGTGTTCATACATTTTAAATTTGTTGTCAATATTTAAAATATAAATATATCAC
>NW_027913915.1:0-231 GCF_054177405.1 Leptonychotes weddellii
TATGGTGATTAACATAACATAATAAAAAAAACAAAAACAAAAACAAAAAAACCATGATTCTAAAAGAGAAGATTATATAAGCACTACAGGAAGAAGCAAAAGGGCCAAAGAGTTGCTGCTGGGGTAGAGTCTGAAAGCTAAAGGTCTAACATCTTCAAGCTCAGGTTCTGGTAGCCATGAGCAGGCCTCCCTGATGGTCACTGGACACCAGTCTCCATCCTCCATGTCAAA
>NW_027913916.1:0-231 GCF_054177405.1 Leptonychotes weddellii
TGATAATCAAGAACCCTAGAAGTAACAAATAATGTCAATTTTTTATTTTCTTGTGTTCTATTTTCTTGTGTTTTAGTTTCTTGTGTTCTATTTTACATAAAAAAGAACACAAGGAAAAGAACAAGGGAGGAATGATAAATTTAATTTTTTTACATCTCTAATTAGAACCCATTTCACTTGAGCAAATCCATCTTAAAGAGGACACACAAGAGACTACAGTCATTGTAAGGG
>NW_027913917.1:0-231 GCF_054177405.1 Leptonychotes weddellii
AAAAAACATTTTTATTTTTCATTTTTAGAGTCATATTCTATCCCTTCATAGTAGTTACCCTCATTTTTGGCATATATATATAAGTTGTTCTCTCTTTAAAATTTTGAGATAGTATCTTCTAACAGATCAAAATACACCCTAAATCTCTACTGTATGGTTTTTTTCTACTCCCCTGCCTGATCACATTGTCTCCCTTTTTTTTCTTTTTTTTTAATTCCTCTTCTTTCTTAT
>NW_027913918.1:0-231 GCF_054177405.1 Leptonychotes weddellii
CTCCTACTCCTCCGCCATCTTGCTCCGCTGCCGAGGGATATTTCTGTTTATGCTGTCTGGATTCCAACTTGGCACTACACTGTAATTCAAAAAGAAAAACTGCTGGCCAGGAGGGCTATGGGCAGCCCTGGTCTTGCAAACATGCAATGGTTACTTTGATGTGCTCGAAACCCCAATGTACCTCCTGTTTTCACTTTTTATTTTTTTTTTTAAGTAGGTTCCACACCCAGT
>NW_027913919.1:0-231 GCF_054177405.1 Leptonychotes weddellii
GGGGATGATCCTAATTCCGGTTCCTCTGGGCTGTCGTGAGCTGAGATGAATGTCACAGTGTGCCTCCGGGGAACAGTATGTGCTCCACTAATGGTAGTTTCTTCTTGCCCTCCTGCACATTCTTCTCCCTGAGCATCTGCATGTTTTGCTCACTTCACCACAAAGTAAGACACAGAAGGCCCAGCCCCCCACCCCCCCCCACCCCCACTGGACCCCAACCACCTTGCTCTC
>NW_027913920.1:0-231 GCF_054177405.1 Leptonychotes weddellii
CTCTAGGCATGTCTCTCCTCTTTTGACCCATCTTCTGGAGCCAAAGGTCCAGGGCCCTGGGGAACAGCAAGGACCCAGTGGACTCCCCACCCCAGGGTTTGCTGCCTCTTTCCAGCTCTGGGATTCCAGCAATAAATCCCATGGAGAGCACTTTCTAAGAGTGCGGTCCCCACCCTGCCTTGTCATTCTCCCTCCTGCCGCTGCCTTTCAGAGGTGACCTCAGGCTTGGCC
>NW_027913921.1:0-231 GCF_054177405.1 Leptonychotes weddellii
TTATCAGTTTGCCCTCCTGGCTTCTTCTCACACCATCTATGCACAAGGGGAATCATAAAAAATAACCAGCTCTGGGAAAGGGCTTTGAGACCCTCATGGGATCACAGAGCTTCTGCTGAAAAGCATCTTCGGGACTACACAGTTCTACCCCCTCATGAGGAAATGGGAGAGAAGCTGGCCCAAGGCCAACCTGCAAACACGATAGAAAGGTGGCCAGAGTCTGCTCTCCTG
>NW_027913922.1:0-231 GCF_054177405.1 Leptonychotes weddellii
TGCTACTACTGAGCTAGACCCAGCATTCAAGAGAAAATAAAACAGTAAATGCCTGGTACAAATCGATTTTATTAAAGAAATCTTTCTCTCCATCAAAAGAGAAATAACCACGTTAAACTCATTAGGAAACGGTGAAAACATTGTTTTGTCACAGTCCTGAGCAGCTGCTTCTAGTCTCAAGGATTAATTTGAAGTCAGGGAATCTTAAACAATCAAGCAAGTACCCTGTTG
>NW_027913923.1:0-1418 GCF_054177405.1 Leptonychotes weddellii
TTCTGTTCTTCTCTGCAGCTGAAGAAACACTGAGCCCTTCCTAGGAATACGACTTCTTTAGCGGACACAGCTGCTAACCAGGAGGCGTCTACGACGGAATGCTCCACATCATTCTCTGCTCTGCCTCAGCAGCTCCCCTGCTCTGTGCGGCTTCAGCTCGCTGCCCTCTGCCGAGATCCAGACACGCTGGCCGGTCCCCACTGCCACCGAGGGCGTGGGGAGGGAGAGACCCCTCTCCCCACCCCAGGAGACCCCAAACCTCCCCTCTTCTTGGTAAGACCTTCCTTCCCTGCCCCACTGAAAATCCACACTTGATCCCTCCCTGTTTATTTCTCCCATCACAAGTTGTGGGACTTGCTAGTTTATTTTGTTCACTACCCATCTTGCCCCATCAGGATGTGAGCCTACCAGCTGGCTCACCGCTGTACCCCGGGGCCTGCCCTGGTGCCCGGCACACAGTAGGTCCTCGGGAAACACCTGTTTTATTAAATAACGGACAAACTTTGGGGAATAAACTGTGTGTACATTCTGTGTTTATAAGTGAATCACAGTCTGGATTTCGATGATGTATTTTTTAATAATTAGAATAATGTAAGTGGGTCCATGTCTGGGCTCTCTATTCTGTTCCATTGATCTATGTGTCTGTTTTTGTGCCAGTACCAGACTGTCTTGATGACGACAGCTTTGTAATAGAGCTGGAAGTCCGGAATTGTGATGCCGCCGGCTTTGCTTTTCTTTTTCAACATTCCCCTGGCGATTTGGGGTCTTTTCTGACTCCATACAAATTTTAGGATTGTTTCTTCCAGCTCTGTGAAAAATGTCAACGGTATTTTGATAGGGATGGTGTTGAACATGTAAATTACTCTGGGCAGCATTAACATTTTAATGATGTTTATTCTTCCAATCCATGAGCATGGGATGTTTTTCCATCTTTTTTGTGTCTTCCTCCTCCGTTTCTTTTGTAAGTGTTCTGCAGTTTCTAGAGTATAGATCCTTTACCTCTTTGGTTAGGTCTACTCCTAGGTATCTTATGGTTTTTGGTGCTATTATAAATGGAATCGATTCCCTAATTTCTCTTTCTACAGTTACATTGTTAGTGTATAGAAAAGCAACTGATTTCTTTGCACTGATTTTATATCCTGCCACATTACTGAATTGCTGTATGATGTGGTTCATATGTACAACAGAATACTACTCAGCCATCAGAAAGGATGAATACCCACCATTTGCATCGACATGTATGGAACTGGAAGGGATTATGCTAAGTGAAATAAGTCAAGCAGAGAAAAGTCAATTATCATATGGTTTCATTTATCTGTGGAACATAAGGAATAGCATGGAGGACATTAGGAGAAGGAAGGGAAAAATGAAGGGGGGGAAATCGGAGGGGGAGACAAACCATGAAAGACTATGGACTC
>NW_027913924.1:0-231 GCF_054177405.1 Leptonychotes weddellii
GCAGGCACAGTGGAGCTGTGGGACGTCCACAGCCAAGTGTTCACGGAGACCACCCAAAGGACATACGTGTACCAGGCCAGCAGCACAGCTGCCTCAAGTAGGTTACACGTGTGCTCCCCATGCCCTGGACTGGGGGTGGGGGGCACTCGTGCAGAGGAAACTGCAAAGCCACCTGGCCTGTCCTGGCCTTGCTGTGGCCAGGGGCCTCACTGCCCACTTCCCTGCATTCCC
>NW_027913925.1:0-231 GCF_054177405.1 Leptonychotes weddellii
TGTTAGCCAGGATATTTTTCATTCCTCAGCTGTGAATGAATTTCAAGTAAATTTTTCAGTTTACATTGGCTTGGAAAGTTAATATTATGGAAAAGAAACTATCAAGTGTTATAAGAAGATATATTGGGCTACTATTTATTTCTGCATATGAGGCGGACTACAAAAAGTTGGCGGGTATAGAGCGAGGTGGCAGTTGCCACGCTTCAGATGAATATCAGATAATTTGGAAAT
>NW_027913926.1:0-231 GCF_054177405.1 Leptonychotes weddellii
TTGACAGTAAAATTGGATTTTATTTTATTTTCTTTACTTATTTATGTATTTACTTTAAAGATTTTATTTATTTATTTGATAGAGACACAGTGAGAGAGGGAACACAAGCAGGGGGAGCGGGAGAGGGAGAAGCAGGCTCCCCGCTGAGCAGGGAGCCCGACACGGAGCTCCATCCCAGGACCCCGGGATCATGACCCGAGCCGAAGGCAGACGCTTAACGACTGAGCCACC
>NW_027913927.1:0-231 GCF_054177405.1 Leptonychotes weddellii
GGTGGTGGGGCGGGGGGCGGGGGGGTGGAGAAAGCTTGGAGGAGAGGCCCGGGAGCTCAGTGAACCTCAGACATGCTGCTGGCTGCCTGTCTTTGAGGACATATATCCATGAAAGAGGCCCGTGATTCAGACCCGTGAAGCAGCCAAAATCTTTTTTTATTAAAATGCTTTGTGCTCCAGGATACCAGGGAGTTAAGCTGATCTGTCTCCGAGAGTGTGTTTGCCTAGAGC
>NW_027913928.1:0-231 GCF_054177405.1 Leptonychotes weddellii
GTGAGTGCAGTGAGTGAGCTCCCGGCTAAGCAGTGAGTGCAGTGAGTGAGCTCCTGGCTAAGCAGTGAGTGCAGTGAGTGAGCTCCCGGCTAAGCAGTGAGTGAGCTCCCGGCTAAGCAGTGAGTGCAGTGAGTGAGCGCCCGGCTAAGCGGCGAGTGAGCTCTCAGGGGCTCGGAACCAGCCATGGTGGGAATGTGTACAATGGTGTGAGCAAACACCACAAATCAGAGT
>NW_027913929.1:0-231 GCF_054177405.1 Leptonychotes weddellii
ATGACATCATTGTGCAGAACAAAGCAACGCGCCAGGAACAGGACGGGCAAATCAGAGTACGCATTATTGCAAAGGAAGATGGGAGAACAACTCGTAAAATAGTTACTCTTCTATCCTGCGAGTGTAGCCCAGAGGGCTCGCGTCTGCCCCTCCCTGCTGCCTTGTGTGGGTTCCCTGGTTTTGGGGTCCCACCGGGGGGTGGGGGGAGGCACAGGCATGGCCAAGTCGGGG
>NW_027913930.1:0-231 GCF_054177405.1 Leptonychotes weddellii
CTCTGTCAAATAAATAAATAAAATCTTTTTTTAAAAAAAAAGAAAGAAAAAACAATAGCATCAAAGAATGCACATTACTTAGGGATAAATCTAAGAAAATAGGTGTGGGACCCACACACTGAAAACTAAGACTCATTGTTGAGATCAAAGAAGACTAGAGAGGCAGAGAAGTAGTCTGTGTTCATGGACCCGAAGACTCTGCGTTGTCAGCCTCAGAGTTTCTCCCAAATT
>NW_027913931.1:0-231 GCF_054177405.1 Leptonychotes weddellii
GACCCCAGCCCCCGCAGCACGACCTGAGGGATAGGAGCACAGGGAGGGTGAGCTACCCCCGAGGCCCCAGATCAGAGCAGAGGCAAAGCAGGAGCAGGCGCGGCACCCACACCCCCCGTACAGCACACCTCCTCATGAATTCTTACAGCAAATCCCCAGAGGGAACTGTGTCCCCATTTTATAGATGAGGACACTGAGGTCAGCACCAGCATGCTTCCCCAGGTAGTGCGC
>NW_027913932.1:0-231 GCF_054177405.1 Leptonychotes weddellii
CGTATGTACCCCCAAGACCGTCTACACCTGGCCCTTCAGCTCCAGACACTCCGCTGCCATTGGTTTCACTGGTGCCCCCAGGCCCCAAAGATCCACTTTCCCCAGGACCAGCAGCCAGGCTGCGCCCCAGGCTGGGAGCAAGCGCCCTCCAAATGCCAGTAGGAGAGACGTGGGAACCCGAGAGGCACGATGAGGACGGGACGGTCCAACCTGGCCGTTCCATGATGTATT
>NW_027913933.1:0-12822 GCF_054177405.1 Leptonychotes weddellii
CATTGATTTCTGCTCTGATCTTTATTATTTCTCTTCTCCTGCTGGGTTTAGGCTTTATTTGCTGTTCTTTCTCCAGCTCCTTTAGGTGTAGGGTTAGGTTGTGTACTTGAGACCTTTCTTGTTTCTTGAGAAAGGCTTGAAAGGTCCACCCAATTTTAAGAGGAAGAGAAATAACTCCACATCTTATTGGGAGTGACCATGATCTGGAAGAGCATGTAGGGTTGTGAATAATCACTGTGGTCATTTCTGAAAATACAGTCTGCCACATGTTTGCTATAAATGGCTAGTTCGTTTCTGGAGAACAAAAACATGTCAAACTTGGAAAATGCATACTGACAATTATAATATCCACATCATATATTGGGAACTTTCTATGTGGGGTGCTACTGAGCACTTCAGAGACATCACGTCATTTAACCCTGTGACATTTAGTAGGTATGGTGCCATTATCGCTGTCACAGAGCTGATATCACAGATGGAAAGAGCTCATATAGCCAATAAGTAACAGAACTGGAAATTGATCTGAACTGATGCTAAGAGTGCTTATCACTGTTCAGTGTTGTTGAAGTAAATTTCCCAAGAGACAAATGCGATGAACTGTGGTCTCCCCATTTCCTACCCCCAGGTCATTCTATAAGGTTTAACTATAGTGGTAACCTAAAAAGTTGTCATCATAACTCATAATTTCTCTTTCTCTGGTGACTCCCCCACAGCACACATGTTCACATGACTGATCCCAATGGCCTGGCTATCCAGGAAAATAACTAGAACAGAGATTCACCCCGGAATAGAAGGCAGAAAGAGAGATAGATACAAAGATCAGTTGATTTGGTCTATCTTCAAGGTCTGAACCCGAAATATATAAATCTGGGCACTGTATGCAGCCTCTATTTTGCATTCTATGTTCTCAGGGGAATAGATTTATAGAAAGAAAAAATAATTAAGCAGGTAGAGAGCAATAAGACACACAAGAGAAAGAGAGTACTAATATTCATATATTTTCTCAGTTCATTCTTGAGGCCCAACTATATCCCTTATCCTGGGATAACTACATATCATTAGGATACACCTTCATGGGACACCTGGGTGGCTCAATTGGTTAAGCAGCTGTCTTCGGCTCAGGTCATGATCCGAGGGTCCTGAGCAGGGAGACTGCTTCTCCCTCTGCCTGCCACTCCTCCTGCTTGTGCTCTCTCTCTCTCTGACAAATAAATAAATAAAATCTTTAAAAAAAATTTTTAAAAAAGGATACACCTTCATGTTTTGCTATTGTTGGCCTAAGTCATTCTCCATTATTTGCTAGCAAAATAATCCTAACACATATAGGTAAAAAAAAAATAAAAAATAAAAAAAGATAGCTTGCTTCAGCCAACAGAGAACAAATTCTACAAACAGCCAATGGGCTTACCAAATAAAAAGATAAAAAATAAGCTCATAGTTTTTCAAGGGCTCTATAAACTATGGGGGCAAATCCAACTTACTTTCAGGCAGTAACTAAAGGTTGAAAGAATCTATGTACAATAATTAGGTGGAATAGATACCTTGTGATCACTATGAGGGGAAAAAAAAGCATGTCCAAGCCAATCGATCTAAGCTCTTTTAGTCTGCCTTCAGAATTTTAAAGAAAAACTTGACTTTTGCAAAAGAAATTTTCCTCCAGTATATCCAGTCCATTTAGAGGTGAGGTGAGAAAATGAATTATTAATTTCTCTCGGTTTTTGAAAAGAACATTTAGTGAAATCTGCTTCTCCACCATCCCCCAACACACTCACTTCAATTACTCATTCATTATCCAAATCCACATATAATTCCTAGTAGCTTTGGCATCACTGGAGAAGCATTCCAGCATGTGTCAACAGTGCTTCCTCCAAGTTCTGTGCAAAGGGGGAGTGGCGGGTAAAGCTATACTCCCGTCTGAAGAGCCTTGGTCTCTTTTCCTCATGCTTCTCCACCCACCCAGGGCCTCCATCTTCTTCATCTGGGAAGCCATTTCCCAGGCCTGCAGATTAGGGTGAAAGGGATGGGAGGAGGGGCTCAGATTCTGGTGAACAGCTGGGGCCCATCACTTCTCATAGCCGGTCTTGGGGAGATGTGGTTGACAGAGTGATGCACAGAGCCTGTCCCAGTTAATGACTTCACCATTCTCCATCATTATCCCCATCATTAGGAAATTAGGAGGACAGAAGGTATTTACTGTAAACCTGCCACCTCCCAAGGAGAGATAAATAGAAACTGATAAATGGGCTCTTCTGGTGCTGTTCGTCTATTAACCTTCTGCTTCCCAGCTCCGGCATATGCATGCCATCCTGCCATTAATATCCAGTAATTGGCATGGCAGCGGGCAATACAATCATACCTTTACTGTGAGCATTCCCTCCGTGTGGTGTGCCTGCGCAAGCACACAATTACATTTATAATGAAGCTTTGCTAAACAGTTCGGTTGAAAGACATTAGACAGTTGTTCCCCAGCCATAACACCAGCCTCCCACAGTCATTCAGAGTTTAACTCTTCACTAGCCTGGACACCAGCTGCCTGCTGGTGCTAATCTTTCTGCTATCTTTGCATTCATTCCAGTCTATTCCTTAAAGCATACTCTGTTTTGTCTTTGTTTTTAACAGTTTCTGCTTTTAAACTCTGTGTTCCTTGGGATCAAAGGTACAGCCAGCCTATGGATGATTTGGAACTGCCTCATCAGGCTGACTGCCTGGCATGAGGGCAGAATTGAGTTTCATCCATGTTGTGGCCACTGGTGACCACCTGGGGGCAATGCCCCTCATTTGTCACCAGTTGAGAGCCAAGCTGTTTCCCAAAGACATTTTGTATTCTTTGGTGCATTCCTAGATGATAAGGGGGAGAAAGGATGTATCCCATCAAATTTATTCTTGGTATAATAATAGAACCAAAAGGAAAGTAATAACCTTGGTGTCATATTAGGAAAATATTCTCAATGTTCATCTGCTCAAAACTCTCCGGGATCTTGAAGGAGCATGAATCCTAGGAGATCCTGAAAGAGTTTACAGAAAATTGAGGTCCACAGAGAGAGCCACCTCATTCTGTTATCCATCTGCTCACACTGTGGCTGCAAAATGAACATTTGGTCTCTGCTTCCCTGACCTATTTCTTCCCAAGTTACATTCCAGTATTTACTACGAAGACTTTACAACAGTGACTACAGTGGGCAGGCTGTTTCAGAGGATGAAAAATGAAAAGCAAAGATGAGTAATCTCTTAAAAGCACAGGGCAGATTCTGTGAAATGAATCAAGCTCATCCTAACTATGGCCCTGAGGGGTTAAAAAAAAATACAGTTGGCAAGGGGGAGGAGTAGAGGTTGGGGAGAGGCAATATCAGCAAAGAGATAAAAAGCAATAAAAGACCAATGAGAAGAAAATGACGTGACAATCTTATTACTGGTGTTCAGGAACCATAGCCTCTCTGTCAGAAAAATACCAGATCACCCATTTGAGAACTTCATAAAACTAAATGATCAATAGATTATAGCTCTGGCCCTCCTTCCACACAGCATAAAACAAATAATAATATCTCCAATAAATATAACAAATAGGGCGGTCTTTCCCATTTTCTGCAGACCCCTGACAGAACATGCTACAAGATCTTTTCATTTCTTCAGGAAGATGCTAAGCAGCTTGCCAGACTCCCAGTCAAGCACAGCCGATCCAGCTGTCTTCCAAGTATACATCTTTAAATACAGAATCTGGATACAGCTGGGCAGCCTTGCACTCATGGAGTCTTTCATTCCACAGAAAATACCTGGTGGCAAACCCTGTCAGTCAGCATTCTGTTAACTAAAAGTGTTCAGGTGCTGGCGCCAACACACACCTCTAGTATTATGATAAATAATGTTTGTCATGAGGACCTGATGACAGGTTAAGAGATTGACAAGAATTCTGCATCTTCTTCATTCCTTATTTCTATCTACCTTTATATCTTTACAAAGACCTTTTACATTATCTCTTCTGGTTCACAACAAAGTCCAGTGTAGTCATTGAGAGATGATATTAGGATCACTACTGTACAGCTATAGAAACTAAGACTCAGAAAGGGCAAATGACTTTCCCAAGTCACATAGCTAAGACCAGAATTTTCTTTCCTTTTCAGGGAACTGTGTCGTTCACATTGTATTACGTGAAGAGCACTCCTGCAGTTGAGCAACACAGCTGCCCTAAAAAGCAGCACAATATAGTAGAAATAGGAAAGGCTTTGTTTTTTGTTTTTTTATAGTGGTTTTTCTTTTTCTTTTTTTCAAATTTTATTTAAATTCTAGTTAGTTAACATACAGTGTAATATTGGTTTCAGGAGTAGAATTTAGTGATCCATCACACATATAACACCCAGTGCCCATCATAACAAGTGCCTTCCTTAATACCCATGACCCATTTAGCCCATCCTCCACCAACACCTATCCATCAACCCTCAGTTTGTTCTCTATTGTTAAAAGTCTCTCATGGTTTATTTCCCTCTCTCTCTTTTTCTCCTTCCCATATGTTCATCTGTTTTGGTTCTTAAATACCACATATGAGTGAAATCATATGGTATTTGTCTTTCTCTGATTGACTTACTTTGTTTAGCATAATACACTCTAGCTCCATTCATATCATTGCAAGTGGAAAGATTTCATTCTTTTTGATGGTTGAGTAATATCCCATTATATATATATATTCCATTATGTATATATTATATATACATATATATACATATATATAAAATGGACATTTGGGCTTTTCCCATAGCTTGGCTATTGTTGATAATGCTGCTATAAACATTGGGGAGCATGTATCCCTTTGAATCAGTATTTTTGTATCCTTTGGGTAAATACCTAGTCGTGCAATTGCTGGGTTGTAGAGTAGTTCTATTTTTAACTTTTTGAGGAACCTCCATACTGTTTCCCACAGTGGCTGTACCAGTTTGCAGTTCTACCAACAGTGCAAAAGGGTTCTCCTTTCTCTGTATCCTCGCCAACACCTGCTATTTCCTGTGTTATTGATTTTAGCTATTCTGACAGGTGGGAGGTGATATCTCATCATGGTTTTGATTTGTATTTCCCTGATAATGAATGATGTTGAGCATCTTTTCATGTATCTGTCAACCATCTGGATGTCTTCTCTGGAAAATATCTGTTCGTGTCTTCTGTCCATTTCTTAACTGGATTATTTGTTTTTTTGGGTGTTGAGTTTGATAAGTTCTTTATAGATTTTGGATACTAAACCTTCATTGGATATGTCATTTGCAAATATCTTCTCCCATTCCATAGGCTGCCTTTTAGTTTTGGTAATTGTTTCTTTCACAGTGCAGAAGCTTTTTATCTTGATGAAGTCTCAATAGTTCATTTTGCTTTTGTCTCCCTTGACTCAGGAGACATGTCTAGTAAGAAGTTGCTATGACCAAGGTCAAAGAGGTTGCTGCTTGTGTTCTCCTCTAGGATTTTGATGGTTTCCTGTCTCACATTTAGATCTTTAATCCATTTGGAATTTATTTTTGTATTTGGTACAAGAAACTGGTCCAGTTTCATTCTTGTGTATGTTGCTGTCCAGTTTTCCCAACACTATTTATTGAAGAGGCTGTCTTTTTTCCATTGGATATTCTTTCCTGCTTTGCTGAAGATTAGTTGGCCATATAGTTGTGGGTCCATTTCTGGGTTTTCTATTCTGTTCCATTGATCTATATGTCTGTTTTTGTGCCAGTACCATACTGTCCTGATGACTACAGCTTTGTAATATTGCTTAAAAGTCCAGAATCGTGATGTCTCCAGCTTTTGCTTTTCTTTTTCAGGATTGCTTTGGCTATTCAGGGTCTTTTGTGGTACCATACACTTAGGATTGGGAGGGCTTTAGAATCAGTGACCTGATTTTGCCACTTACTAGCTGCATTACCCCAGATAATTTTTAAATTTCTACGAATTTTAGTGTCCCCATCTGTGAAATGGGTGATAATAACAATCCCTAAAGCATAGATATGCTATATTAATATATTACAATCTATGAAAAATGCTTCCTAGAGTATTTCCTTCTCTATATTTCTCTTCCTCTTCTATGTCGTCAACACTTCACCATGTTTCCTCTTTCGTCCAGGAAACATTTAATGTAAATATATTTTGCAATATCCTAGCTCTTCGGAAACAAGTAAACCATATAAAATAATTAGTGACTCCTTTTAAATAAAATAAAATTAACCAGAGTGTTTCATTCCCATGCCATGCCAAATAAATATTCTTATGATGCCAAACTGTCCCAATCAAGAAACAATCTCTTCTTCATTTGTCCAATGTAGAACATGCACAAAGATGTTACAGGCTCTGTCTAAAGGATTAGTTATGATCAAGGGATATTTGTGTACAATATAAATTAGAAAGACAATATAAGACATATTACAATTTTTCTGCCATTCCAGCTATAAGGAATTTCTCTTTGACCTTCCTTTTCTTTAGTACTCACTTATCACCATGAGTGCTATAGGTCTACTCTCTCAAGTGTATCCTTGTCATTAATCTTTCCTCTTCCATGTCAAGAGGTTTACCAATCCTAATTTCCAGCATTGACAATTGACAATTCTAATGACTTCAGTTTTTTATTGGGCAGAACGTTTAATTCTCTGGAATTCAACCCTCACCTTTCAGACAGGTAATAACAAGTATTGTGGAGACAAAAGGATGTAGAGAAATTGGAGCTCCATACATGGCTAATGGTGTAAAATGCTGCAGCCATTGTGGAAAAACACTGACAGCATCTCAAAAAGTTAAACATAGTTACCATTTGACCCCACAATTCCACCCTGGAGAATTGAAAACATATGTCTACATAAAAATTCATACACAAATGTCCATACCAGCAATATTCCTAATTGTCAGTTGATGACTACACCCAAATAGTCATCAACTGACAAATAGATAAAAATGTGGCATATCCATACAATGGAATCATACTTAGCAATAAAAAGCGATGAAGTACTGATACATGCTGCAACATAGGTGAACCCTGAAAACATTATGCTAAGTGAAAGAAGCAGTCATAAAGGCCACATATTATATGGCTCCATTTATAAGAAATGTCCAGAAAATGCAAATCTACAGAGACAGAAATTAGTGGTTTCCAAGGAATGGAGAGAGGGAGAATGTTCTAGAAACAGTGGTGATGGTTGCAGAACTTTGTGAATATACTAAAAAACACTGAATTATGTATTTTAAAAGGGCGACATTTATGGTATGTGAATTATATCTCAATAAAAAGCTGTTATTTCAAAAAAATTAAGAACCTACTACTGGCAATTTAGGCAGGACAAAGTATGCTAGACATTTTGAAATATCATGACAGTCCTGTTCAATACACTTTTTTTTTTAATGAAACACTACTGATATTTATTTCTGAGCTAAATTCTGTTGCTTTTTTTCTCATTATCACAGTTGTAAAAAAATCAGTGTTCTATGGTAGAAAAGGTGCCAATTAAGAAATCAAAAGATTTGGATACTAGTCTGAACTCAACTACCAGATGCTCAGGCAAGTTATTTCACTTCCCTGAGCCCCTTTCATCATCTAACAGATGAAGAGTGTGATGATTAATTTTATCTGTCAACTCGGCTGGGCAATGGTGTCCAGTTATGTGGTCATTATTATTCTGGATACTTCTGTGAGGGTGTTTAAAGATGAGATTAACATTTAAATAAGTGAACTTTAAATAAGGCAGATTGCCCTCCATAATGTGAATGGACTTCCAATCATTTGGAGGTATGAATAAAATGAAAGACTGATCTCCCCAAACAAAAAGGAATTCTGCCAGCACATGTCCTTTGGACTTGAACTTCAACATCAGCTCTTCCTAGGTCTCCAGCCTGCCAGCCCACTCTGCAGATCCTGGACTTTCCATTCTCCATAATCACATGCACCAATTCCTTTATTTAATAACTGAAGGTCTCTTCCATCTCCAACAATAACAACATTCAAAACCATATGGGTATTAAAAGTTGCAGGAGCTTACAGAACATTTTGGAAGTTCCAACTGACTTTATCAATTCCACTGAGAAAAGTGTCTACAGAAATAGTACTTTCATTCATTCATCTGCCTTCTAGCTGTCCTCTAAAGCTGGAAATGGAATAAAATGGTTCCTAAAAGTCCATGTGATCAGAATATGAAAGCAAGTGTTTATATGGCTTAAGGATAGCCAGACTTAAGAAAACTAGCTGTAGTTAGAATTTCTTTTTATTTTTGGTACATCCAGTCTCCCTATTTTCAGCATGCTTTACATATTTTATTTTACTTTATTTTTTAATTAGCATGCTTTGCATATTTTAATGGAGGAAATTCAGATACTGAGGCAAGAGAATTAATGTAACATTTGGAGAAATAACATCAACCCAGAACACCTGACACAATAGTATGTATGCAACCACTTACTTTGTCTATGAGTAAAACAAACCCAGATACCCTTACAGAAGCCAAAGACATTAGTCTTCACCAATCATATACTAAATTCTAATTTTTTAATATAGTCAATTCTATGTTATTCTGTGACTATCCAGATGTGTATTATTCAGAGCTTTTCATTTTCTATTTATCTGGCAACAGGAGTTTTTGCCATTTCACAGCTCATTTGCACCTCTACCAGCTTTGCTACACTCATTACTATCTCTGGCAAAAGATTTGGTGAGAGAGGTAGTTGATGTAAATGAGATTTTTAGATTTTTCACGCTCTCCCTTTCTACTGTGACTATGGATAATCAAGAATTGACTGTGCAAAAAGCAGAGAATGCAATTAGGCATTAGGTAAGGAAAGCTTCATACATAAAATAACTAGGAATGCCTTAACGGGAGTAGCAAGTAAAGAGGAACAATTGTGAAGTAAGATGACATTTTCTTATTAATACTATCTGATGCTTACTGAAATGTCTTCATAGAAATGATCACAAACAAATGTTAACAGTAATTCATCAACCCATTTCATAGTGGGGAAACACATTCATTGAGTTGCAGTGCCTGAAGGATATATGGTAACTTAGTGGAGCCATGAGGAATCATTCCATTCAAGAAGTGTGTAATTAAAGCCTGCTAAATTCCAGATATAAGTTCCACATGGGCACTGAGGATATGAAGATAGTAAGACACAGCTCCTGCTTAAATTTTAATGGAGAGGTAGATAAGTAAATAAATATTTGAGTTTAATTTAGCTAACTCTATGATAAGGGAATTTCCAGAATGCTAGGAGAGGACAGAGGGACATTTACCCAAGTCTAGCAAGTCCAAGAAGTCATTTTGCAGGAGGTAATATCTAAGTTAAGTAGTAAGGGATGATTAGAAGTTAGTTTAAGGGAAAGGAAAGGTAATTTTAGACAAAAATAAGAACATGAACAAAAAAATGGAGTGTTAGGAACACTTGATGTTTAGGGACAATCACAAGCAGTTTCATATCCTAGATCCTAAAGTGTGAATCAAGTAGAATCAGGCAATGAGAAAGGAGACATAGCCAGTCATGGAATTACCTTTATTACCTTTGCTAAGAAGCTTGAACTTTAGCTGGATCCAGTAAATGATGAGAAGCCACTGCAGAACTGTAACTGTGAATGGTGTGTTTTTATGATAGGGTGGGTGGGTTTGAATAGTAGGGAAGATGATCTAAACAAGGAAAATCTGTTTAAACTATTAAGAAAGCTAAGATGGGAAGGTCTAAGCTAAACAGAAAGTTTAGGTAAGGAAAATGGGAAAGCCTTGAGAAACATCTGGAAGAAAATTTGTCAGAATTGTTGAATATAGTAGGAAAGGCACAGGGAAAGAAGACTATAATGATTTCTAGGATTCCAGATAAGCAACAGAACAAGGAACAAGTGGAGGGGACATGGTGGTTGATGTGTTCAGTATTGGCATGTTGAGACCACCCAAGGAGAGAAGACAAGCATGTATTTTCATACTCAAGTGAAATTGAGATTAGAGCTGATGATATACATATGAGAATCATCAGCACAGTAGTTCAAATTATGTGAGTGAATGAACTACCCAATAAGATAGTATAAAAACACTGGTTCTCAACTCTGACTGCATATTAGAATCAATTGAAATGATACTTATGCCCAAGTATCATCCAAACCACTTTAATCAAACTTACAGAAGTGTAGCCTTGGTCTGGAATTACTGGGTAGGTGAAAATAAGAAGCCCAAGATTGTAAGCCCATGAAGAAAACTAAAAAGATATGGTCAGAGGGGCACCTGGGTGGCTTAGTCAGTTGGGCATCCAACTCTTGATTTTGGCTCAGGTCATGACCTCAGGGTCCTGGGATCAAGCCCTACATCTGGCTCTGTGCTCAGGATGGAGTCCTGTTTGTCCCTCTCCTTCTGCTCCTCCTCCTGCTCTCTCTCTCTCTCTCTCAAATAAATAATATCTTTTAAAAAAGAAGAAGAGGGGTGCCTGGGTGGCTCAGTCATTAAGTGTCTGCCTTCGGCTCAGGTCATGATCCCAGAGTCCTGGGATTGAGCCCCACATCAGGATCCCTGATCCATGGGAAGCCTGCTTTTCCCTCTCTCACTCCCCTTGCTTGTGTTCCTTCTCTCGCTGTGTCTCTCTCTGTCAAATAAATAAATAAAATCTTAAAAAATAATAATAAATAAAAAGAAGAAATGGTCAGAAACATATAAAGAGAACCAGAAAAAAGAGAATCTGACACTACCTTCATTCTCCCAATTGTATTCACTAGAACAAAGTGAATATGACATAATCATTGTTTTTAAAAGTTAATACTGTGATGTACTATCATTTCAGAAATCCTTGACCACCACAATAGCATCCCATTTCAAGAGTTCAAGTTTTATTTTACCAATATAGAATCATTAGCTGGCTATACCCAATTACAGAAAATGTGTTCCCAGGAGTTTCATTTCCTTTAAAACATGGTGAAGCATATATGATTTTAACTAATCAGATATGTTAAATAATTTTAAGAGTTCCAAGACAAAATCAAAGTCCCTTTTGGAACAAATAATTTTCTTCTTGAGGATTTATCTATTTATCTATTTTATTTTTGTATTTTTCTTAAAGAAGTTAGTTGGGGGTAGGATAGAACTTGCATACATTACATATTGAAATTTAGAAGTTAATGTAAATATTTATATCTATATTTATAATATTCAACATCCAACGTATACATGCCACCTTTATTCCCCCAAATTATAGTTCTATTAATAGAGGCAATATAAATACACCACTTTTGGGATGCAACTGAAAATGTGATTATGACCTCTAACAATGGTAATTTAAGTATTAATTTCCATCCATCTCAGCAACTGGCAGCATCCATCAATTATAGCATTAGCTGCCCAGCACTTGCAGCTGCAAAAAGCAGAATTAGCGTATAAGCTACTGTCACTCACCTGAAATTTTACAGTTCTAATTAGTGAGCCAGGAAGGCTGTCAACAACTAAAAAGCCCAATGATAGGACTGGAAAGACAGTATTTCCCAACCCTTCCCCAGATGCAGTCATCCAGCACTGTATGTCATTTCTTCCCAGTTCAGAATTGAAAGTGTCTGAAAGAAAACGCTTTATTTTGGTTTCTGGCAACATTCCTTAACAAGTAAGAAGAATACTAGGCAGACAGATCCTCTGAGCCCACCTGCAGTCTGTAGAAAAGTTGTTTTATAATCATTTTTACCTTTATCTCTATGCCATTGGTTTTCACAAGTTCTGATACTGCAGTTATTATTTCACTCATTTACTATGACATTTTTGAGTAGTTTATATGTGCCAGACATTTGGCTAGGTATTGGGGATATACAGTTAAGTAGCAGAAAGAGTCCTGCTCTCAAAGGAGTTACATTCAAAACAGGGAGATACACAGATTGAGGGATAATCAGTAAATGAAAGAAGACTATCATAGTGATAGATTCTAGGAAAAGAATTAAAATAAGAGATTGAGTGGGAAGATACTTCAAATTTGGTAACTAGGAAAGGGCACTCTGATGCTCTCAGAGATGAGTCATGCATGATGAGATGGAGTCAACATTCAAAGGCCACAAGGAAGAGCATTCTAGTAAGAGGGTACAAAAGATCAAGAGCAAGAAAGAATGAAAACTTTTGCATGTTTGAGAAAAAAGCCATTGTGGAATATAGTGGGCAAGGGTAAGACTAGTCCAAGAAGAGGTCATAGACATGGACACAGGCCAGAGCATATAAGACCTTGTAAATTACAGGGGCGCCTGGGTGGCTCAGTTCGTTAAGCGACTGCCTTCGGCTCAGGTCATGATCCTGGAGTCCCTGGATCGAGTCCCGCATTGGGCTCCCTGCTCGGCGAGGAGCCTGCTTCTCCTTCTAACCCTCCCCCCTCTCATGTACTCTCTCTCTCTCATTCTCGCTCTCTCAAATAAATAAATAAATCTTTAAAAAAAAAAAAAAGACCTTGTAAATTACAATAAACAAGTTTGGATTTTGTTCAAAGTACAGTGAGATGTCACTTAGACCTGGAAGGGTTTAAGTTGATTTATGTTGTTTTTTTTTTAAGATTTTTTTTTAATTTATTTATTTGATAGAGAGAGACACAGTGAGAGAGGGAACACAAGCAGGGGGAGAGGGAGAGGGAGAAGCAGGCTCCCCGCTGAGCAGGGAGCCCGATGCGGGGCTCCATGCGGGGCTCAATCCCAGGACCCTGGGATCATGACCTGAGCGGAAGGCAGATGCTTAACAACTGAGCCACCCAGGCGCCCCAAGTTGATTTATGTTTTTAAAAGACTTCTTACCCTGGTCATTAATGAAGAATGGATTATAATCCTTGAGAAATTCTTACATATTTATAGGAAAAACATGAACAAGAATACTCATAGCAATATTGTTC
>NW_027913934.1:0-1418 GCF_054177405.1 Leptonychotes weddellii
ATGGACTCTGAAAAACAAACTGAGGGTTCTAGAGGGGAGGGGGGTGGGAGGATGGGTTGGCCTGGTGGTGGGTATTGAGGAGGGCACGTTCTGCATGGAGCACTGGGTGTTGTGCATGAACAATGAATCATGGAACACTTCATCTAGAACTAATGATGTAATGTATGGGGATTAACATAAGAATAAAAAAATAAATAAATAAATAAATAAAAGAAAAAAAAAGAATGTGTATATTTAGTGTGTTTAGGGTATATGACATGATGATTTGACATACACACTGAAATGATTACTACAATCAGGTTAATTAACTTAACGCATCTACTCACATAGTCACATTCCCTCCTTTGAGTTGAGAGTACATGAAATCTCTCTTAGCAAATTTCTGTATTGAGGGATAGAAGCCTAAAAATGTTCACCTGTAGCCCAGAAAGCTGGCCTAGAGCCTGCCTAGTTTTGGTAAGGATCAACTAAGTGCTGATTGCTACATTCTTTTTTTTTTTTTTAAGATTTTATTTATTTATTTATGAGAGAGAGAGAGAGAGGTAGAGGGAGAAGCAGACTCCCCGCAGAGTGGGGAGCCTGATGCGGGACTCGATCCCAGGACTCCGGGATCATGACCCGAGCCGAAGGCAGACGCTCAACCATCTGAGCCACCCAGGTGCCCCTGATTGCTACATTCTTAAAGGTTCTCATCGATGAGGAAAACAAACGCAGAAGAAAAACTAAATTTCCTACTACCTATAGCCCACTGACAAGTCCTTGAAACAGGCAGAGTGACCTTCCTCTAGGGACTCAGCTGCCTCGTTAATACTTTGCTGAGGGCAAAAGTCAACCCTGGCCCAACTCCCAGGATCCTGTAAGTCTACTTTAACATATAAAAATTCCATTGGAGAGGCGGAGCAAGATGGCGGAGGAGTAGGAGACCTGGATTTCGTCTCCTCTCAGGAATTCAGCTGGATAGGGATCAAACCATTCCGAACACCTACTAACTCAAAAGGAGATCGAAGAAAAGAAGAGCAGCAACTCTCTGAACAGAAAAGCGACCACTTTCTGGAAGGTAGGACGTGTGGAGAAGTGAATCGGAGGCGATATTCGGGAGGCTAGACGGCGGGGGAGGGGCCTCCGTCGGCCGCTTCTGGCAAGTGATAGAGCCGCGGAGCACAAAATCGGAACTTTTAGAAGACTGCTCCGCTGAGGGACATCACTCCAGTGGCTAAGCGGGGGTGGAACCCTCGTGGGACAGTATGGTCTCAGGACCCTTGGGGTCACAGAAAGACCGGGGGTGCCTGAGTGCGGCAGAGCTCCCAGGTAACGGAGCGGGGAAGCCGGCTGCAGAGACAGAGCCCAGGCGTGGGCTCTCAGCTCGGGGTTGCCATAAACTGTGATCCGCGGCACAGTCGGGCCCCTGCTCCTCCAGC
>NW_027913935.1:0-231 GCF_054177405.1 Leptonychotes weddellii
CCCCTTACTTTCTCCAGACCCTGAGTGCAGGAGTGCACTGAGGCCTCTCTCAGGCCTACCTTTGCTCATCAGATCATTTGTTTCCTTGATGAGGCCTAATCTTTGTAGAAATCTTAGCCTTTATAGAAGTCACTTCATTATTTTCTTTACGTGCATGCATACATGCAAATACCCCACCTCCACCACCACCACCTCCACCTACCTCCACCTCCACTACCTCCACCACTTCCA
>NW_027913936.1:0-231 GCF_054177405.1 Leptonychotes weddellii
AGCTTCCCTGGGGCAGCCTGTGGGCTCCCAGTTCTGCAGGCCAACCTCACATTATTGCTCCATGAGCTGCAGGGGCTCAGCTTCCTGACACTTAACTCCCCGCCCTCCTGGCCACCCCCACGGTGCCCAGGGCATCCGGGCTTCCTGCTGTTTCTTGAATTACATGAAGCTCTTTGTCACCCTCGGTGTGCCCTCTCCCCGGCTCATCCTGGGCTGGCACCTTCTCAGCCT
>NW_027913937.1:0-231 GCF_054177405.1 Leptonychotes weddellii
ACCATTCCATACATATCCAATATACAGTGGTAGACCAGAAGAGATTGTGGTGGACCAGAAACAGGTCCACCTAATTAATTAACTTAATTCTAAACATTCTAACTTTAAACTGGCAAGAATAGCAGTCATATAGCACTTAATCACATGTCCATAGAAATTCTAAATCCTGCTGGGCAAATGTCAGATTCTACTACAGTGGGGATAGAAATATTCCTCCAGTAGGCTCTGGTG
>NW_027913938.1:0-231 GCF_054177405.1 Leptonychotes weddellii
GGAAGATCATGGGACCAGGCCAAGGGATTAAAGCCTTGAGTCCAGAAAGACACCCCCTCTTTTGGGGTCCTTCTAGGAACCATCTCCTCGGAGATTTCTTTTCCTCCCATGATAGCTGGCAAAATGAAGTTGGCCTGTTTCCCTTCTACTTTAAAGGGGCTTTTTCCTCGGGGCGGAGCAAGATGGCGGAGGAGTAGGAGACCTGGATTTCGTCTCCTCTCAGGAATTCAG
>NW_027913939.1:0-231 GCF_054177405.1 Leptonychotes weddellii
CAGGGTGGAGAACAGGATGCCGGCGCAGCCGACAGAACAGAGGTGACCCTGGGAACACAAGCCCCTGGGAATGCAGAGAAATCTGCAGGAAGGGTCTGGCCTTCCGAATTCAGAAAGTGTTTGGATCAATCTTAACTAGACGGTGGGGGTCTGGGAGTCCCCCCCCCCGGACCCCCAACCCCCGCCATCTGAGCTATACAGGATTTCCATTGAATCAGCAAGGATTGGAGA
>NW_027913940.1:0-231 GCF_054177405.1 Leptonychotes weddellii
GATTAACATAAGAATAAAAAGAAAAGAAAGAGAAAAAAAAAGAAAGAAAAGAGCATAACCCTGATATCAAAACCGAGCACTGATAACAGTAAAAGAAGAAAATACATATTAATCTCATTTGGGAATTTAGATGAAAAACTCTAGTAAAAGCACTAATAAATCTGATTCAAGAGTACTTGAGGACATTAGCAAAATGGTGGCATAGGAATTTCTACTGGTCATCTCCTCCCA
>NW_027913941.1:0-231 GCF_054177405.1 Leptonychotes weddellii
GCATAATGTATAGAAAGGGGTTAACACACTTGCTGCCACAGTATGTGCTTAATTAAATATCACTGACTTTATCAGTGGGAATAGTTTAAATAACTCATCATACCGATGTTACCTAAATGCAAGGCTATAATAGAGCAGTACTATTAGTTAAATGGAAATAGTATATTAAACATTTTGGCCAGTTCTCTAGTTTTATTTAACTGTAACATATTTAGCATTGTTAAACAAAGG
>NW_027913942.1:0-231 GCF_054177405.1 Leptonychotes weddellii
TGGATGCTCCACCTGGGGTCAGTCAGTGGCCGGGGGACTCACCGTGTGGCCTGACTCGGGCGTGGTGCCCCTCCTCTCTCTCTTGCAGGACAATGCCATCCTCCATCACCTGGGGCCTCCTCCTGCTGGCAGGTCTGTGCTGCCTGGCCCCCCGCTCCCTGGCACAGGGTCTCCAGGGAGACGCTGTCCAGGACACAGATGCATCCCAGCACGATCACAAGCACCACCAGG
>NW_027913943.1:0-231 GCF_054177405.1 Leptonychotes weddellii
TGTCTCCGGGGGGCTCAGCATACTACTTGGCAAAGGCGGAACGGAAAAGACTGGCTACTGTTAACAACTCTTTTATTTGAGAGAGTGGGTGGCTCTTAAAAGAGCCTTTGATTTCACAGTTGCCCCCTTCGAGACCAGGGCTGGCGGGGCTTCCCGACGCCGGCCTCACTTGCCCTTTGCCTTGTGGTGACTCTCCGTCTTCTTGGGGAGCAACACGGCCTGGATGTTGGG
>NW_027913944.1:0-231 GCF_054177405.1 Leptonychotes weddellii
CTGACAAAAAAATTCTAAAATTGCATTAATTTAAAAAAAAAAACACTTTGAAATGGAAACATACCAATTCACTGACCAATCTAGCATACTCTTGATATCAAGACCTGAGATAGTACATATAACAAAAACTATAGACTAATCTAATTGTGGATAGAAATATATAAATCCAGGGACGCCTGGGTGGCTCAGTCAGTTAAGCGTCTGCCTTCGGCTCAGGTCATGATCCCGGGG
>NW_027913945.1:0-1418 GCF_054177405.1 Leptonychotes weddellii
AATAAAAATAATCAAAACAAACAACAAACACAGTAATACACACATGTACATTTTCACAAGGATATCTATCAATTTGATTCTTAATAGTAAAAAAAATCTTAAATTTTCAATACAAGATCTTGTTTAAGTGAATTAAGTTAGAACCAGTATTTTTTAATGAAGAATTTAAATAACAACGCAATTACCTTGTTCCTGATGTTGAGGTAAAAAATAGGATATTATACATGTCAGCCAGAGTAGGCCCTGCTATGGCCCCATAACAATCTGTCTCCAAATCTTACGTTCTCAACACAACAAATATTATTAAATTTTCACTTATAGATATTATTACAGTCATCGAAGGGGCTCTTGTTTTTTCATCAGAGACTCAGGCTAAAAGGCTTCACTCATATACATTCTTCTATCCTGTTTGCACCACTGGGATGGAAACACAGTGATTGTACAATGCCTTTTAAAGCACCAGAAAGTAGCACATATCATTGCCTCTCACAAGCCATTCACCAAGTCACATGGTCACACTTTAAAGCAGCTAGGGTACTGCGAACATACTATTTGTGGCCAGAGTGCAGCAGAGAGATAGATACACAATGTTTCTTTACTAACTATTAAATACACAGACATATGGGTGCACGTAAGTGAGCGCGCACACACACACATACACACACACAAACACAGTGATCATGGCTAAGGAAAAAAAAAAGTATCCATAGAAAACAAAGCTAGAAGACGATCTTGGAAAGTTATATTAGTGAATGGACTTCAGATAATGCATTTATCATCTATCTACCTTCTCGTATTTTTTCTTAAAGATTTATTTATTTGAAAGAGGGAGAGCACAAGAGAGCGTGAGAGAGTGGGAGGAGGGGCAGAGGGAGGGAGAAAGAGAATCCTGAGGCAGGCTGCTCACTGAGTGCTGAGCCCAACACCGGGCTTCATGCCAGGACCCTGAGATCATGACCTGAGCCAAAATAAAGAGTCTGATGCTTAACCAACTGATCCACCCAGGCATCCCTCCCTTCTTGTATTTTCTATAATAAAATATATTTAAATCATAATGGAAAAATATACAATAAACAGTGTGAATTATTAGATTTTTAAAAAGAACATTTAACCTCCTTTTTTTTTTTTAAGATTTTATTTATTTATTTGAGACAGAGAGAATGAGAGAGACAGAGAGCACATGAGGGGGGGAGGGTCAGAGGGAGAAGCAGACTCCCTGCCGAGCAGGGAGCCTGATGCGGGACTCGATCCCGGGACTCCAGGATCATGACCTAAGCCGAAGGCAGTCGCTTAACCAACTGAGCCACCCAGGCACCCTAGCCTCCATTTTTTATTATTACTTCTCCATTGTGAGATATCAATTCTCTATTAAATACATTGTGTTTATTAAGAAAAAAATGTTTTTTCCAAAGCATAAA
>NW_027913946.1:0-231 GCF_054177405.1 Leptonychotes weddellii
GGGGCTCAATCCCACGAAGGCAGACACTTAACGACTGAGCCACCCAGGCACCCCATAAAAGGTAAGAACTTTTATCTTACCTGATGAAATAAGTGATGATATTCTCCCTGTTAGGAAAAGCAGGCTCATCGATGAGTTTGCCGGGATGTCAGCTGATTTGTATAAATAAAAACCACAGAGGTAAAAATCATACAGATTCTAAGAATCCTTCCAAAAGTCACTGGACCACTA
>NW_027913947.1:0-231 GCF_054177405.1 Leptonychotes weddellii
CAGGATAGGCAAAGAGGAAGTGAAACTCTCACTCTTCGGAGATGATATGATACTTTATGTGGAAAACCCAAAAGACTCCACCTCAAAACTGCTAGAACTCATACAGGAATTCAGTAAAGTGGCAGGTTATAAAATCAATGCCCAGAAATCAGTGGCATTCCTATACACCAACAAGAAGACAGAAGAAAGAGATATTAAGTTGTTTATCTCATTTACAACTGCACCAAAACC
>NW_027913948.1:0-231 GCF_054177405.1 Leptonychotes weddellii
TTAATAACGCAGATTTAAGCAGCTGAAGACAAACAGATCAGGTAAATACTAAGTAATATACTCAGGCCCATCCCAGTTTCACCCTAACCACATCTTTGTTTGAAGAAGGACGGCTCGGGGCGCCTGGGTGGCTCAGTCGTTGGGCATCTGCCTTCGGCTCAGGTCATGATCCCAGAGTTCTGGGATCGAGCCCCACATCGGGCTCCCTGCGCAGCGGGAAGCCTGCTTCTC
>NW_027913949.1:0-231 GCF_054177405.1 Leptonychotes weddellii
AGCCCAGGTACACATATCTTACAAGCTACAGTCTTTGGAATTAGGTTAGCTAATTTCCTTTCAAGGGATAAGTCTGATTCTTTTCCATTTGTTGGCATTTTCTATTGGAAAGATAAAAGTTTAGTTTCAAAAGGTGTTAGCAGTGTGGACCTCAGAAGATTGCTTAACTTAAAACTGCTAAAGCCCCTTGCTCAGCTTCAGCTTCCATGTCCCTCTGTTTCCCATTCCAGT
>NW_027913950.1:0-231 GCF_054177405.1 Leptonychotes weddellii
CCCCTGATAATCTCCTGGTCAAAGTGCTTTCTGAAGCACAGGATCATCTTTGACAGCCACTGTCTTGTGTGGCCTGGTCACTCTAGCACAAAGCCTTTCTATGGACCCCTATAAACTACCTAACTCTAGTGGGGTTTGATGCAATAATTAATCTATAGGACACAGAATAATTAGTCCATAGAATATTCCATTTTATGTTCTTTTAAGATAGGTCACTAAACTCTACTTAAT
>NW_027913951.1:0-231 GCF_054177405.1 Leptonychotes weddellii
TATATATCAGAAACCGCAAATACAAAAACAGCTGCATCCATATAGTTAAAATCCTGTCTGCAGCTCCCTCCCCTGTTCACTTTCTTTAAATGCAGTTTCCTTTCTGCCTTTTAGAATAATTCATCTTGGCAGAATTGGTTTATTCCAAAATTTTCAGGAGATTTTCTTTGGACAACTTCATTTTGGTTACCTAACATTTGTTTTCTTTTTGCTAACTTAAGCAGCTACAAT
>NW_027913952.1:0-231 GCF_054177405.1 Leptonychotes weddellii
CCCCCCCCCCCCCCGCTCTACTCTTTTTTTAAAAAAAAAAGATGTATTTATTTGAGAGCGAGCCCCTGAGCAAGTTGGGGGAGGGGCAGAGGAAGAGACTCTTTCAAGCAGACTCCCCACTGAGCATGGAGCCCTACACAGGGCTCAATGTGGGGCTCGATCCTACAACTCATGAGATCACAACCTGAGCTGAAACCAAGAGTAGGACGTTTAATGGACTGAACCACCCAG
>NW_027913953.1:0-231 GCF_054177405.1 Leptonychotes weddellii
TTTATATTTTTTAAAGATTTATTTATTTTTTTGAGAGAGAGAGTGCAAGGGGAGGGACACAGGAAGAGAAACTCAAGCAGACTCCTTGCTGAGTGCAGAGCCTGACCTAGGGCTCCACCTCAGGACCCTAAGATCATGACCTGAGCTGAAATCTGAAATCAAGAGTCAGTCACTTAGCCAACTGAACCACCCAGGCACCGCCAATGTCTGCTTTTAAAGACTCTACTGATG
>NW_027913954.1:0-231 GCF_054177405.1 Leptonychotes weddellii
AAGCCCATCACCAGCCTAGGTCCAGCCCACCAGCCCACTGCTGGCGTTAGTCAAGCATAAAATCTTTTTTAAAATTTAATTATTTATTTATTTATTTTATTATGTTATGTTAATCACCATACATTACATCATTAGTTTTTGATATAGTGTTCCATGATTCATTGTTTGTGCATAACACCCAGTGCTCCATGCAGAACGTATCCTCTTTAATACCCATCACCAGGCTAACCC
>NW_027913955.1:0-231 GCF_054177405.1 Leptonychotes weddellii
CATCTCCAGTTTGTAGATGACAAGACTGAGGCTCAGAGAGGTGACACAACAGTGCCAAGTCACACAGCTCTGAAGATACCGAGCGGAGACGCACGCCCAGGGCTGCCTCTTAACCCCGGGCCCTCACAACCCCCATCTCAATGATCAGCTGAGTCCAGGTCTGTTAACATAGAATCACTTACCATGGTCACCAAAATCACAACTGACGTATTAATTCATCGCTAGAGCTTT
>NW_027913956.1:0-231 GCF_054177405.1 Leptonychotes weddellii
GGGGATGATCCTAATTCCGGTTCCTCTGGGCGGTCGTGAGCTGAGATGAATGTCACAGTGTGCCTCCGGGGAACAGTATGTGCTCCACTAATGGTAGTTTCTTCTTGCCCTCCTGCACATTCTTCTCCCTGAGCATCTGCATGTTTTGCTCACTTCACCACAAAGTAAGACACAGAAGGCCCAGCCCCCCACCCCCCCCACCCGCACTGGACCCCAACCACCTTGCTCTCT
>NW_027913957.1:0-231 GCF_054177405.1 Leptonychotes weddellii
TGTTATTTTATTATGTTATGTTAGTCACCATATATTACATCATTAGTTTTTGATGTAGTGTTCCATGATTCATTGTTTGCATATAACGCCCAGTGCTCCATGCAATACTTACCCTCCTTAATACCCATCACAGGGCTAACCCATCCCCCCACTCCCCTCCCTCTAAAACCCTCAGTTTGTTTCTCGGAGTCCATAGTCTTTCATGATTCGTCTCCCCCTCCGATTTCCCCA
>NW_027913958.1:0-231 GCF_054177405.1 Leptonychotes weddellii
TTGTGCCCAAATATTATCTTGAGACTACCAGAATTATTCAGTAAAGGGACTGCCTATTTTTCTATAATACCCCATATGTGTAAAACTTTGAACATCACACTTCTCCCTTATGAGTAATTTTATAACAATTTTAAACTCAAACTTAAAGGGCCCCAAATAAGCATCATCATCCAACAATAAAGACTTATTCAACCAAGAACATAAAATGATGTGAAGTCAAACAAAAAAGCG
>NW_027913959.1:0-231 GCF_054177405.1 Leptonychotes weddellii
ATATATTTTCTTCTTCTGGAAGTGAACTATGTTTCTTTT
Organism: Leptonychotes weddellii; assembly: GCF_054177405.1. Lineage (NCBI taxonomy): Eukaryota > Metazoa > Chordata > Mammalia > Carnivora > Phocidae > Leptonychotes > Leptonychotes weddellii. Next base: position 40 of record NW_027913959.1, read on the forward strand.
TTTTTAAAGATTTTATTTATTCATTTGAGACACAGAGATACAGAGAGAGAGAGAGCATGAGCAGTGGGAGAGGCAGAGGGAGAGGGAGAAGCAGACTCCCGGCTGAGCCAGGAGCCCGATGTGGGGCTCGATCCCAGGACCCTGGGATCATGACCTGAGCTGAAGGCAGACGCTTAACCATCTGAGCCACCC
>NW_027913960.1:0-231 GCF_054177405.1 Leptonychotes weddellii
TAGGGGCACCTGAGTGGCTCAGTCGTTAGGCGTCTGCCTTCGGCTCAGGTCATGATCCCAGGTCCTGGGATCGAGCCCCGCATCGGGCTCCCTGCTTGGTGGGAAGCCTGCTTCTCCCTCTCCCACTCCCCCTCCTGTGTTCCCTCTCTCGCTGTGTCTCTGTCAAATAAATAAATAAAATCTTAAAAAAAAAAAAAAAGTGAGAATAGACATAGGGAACTGAGCAACACC
>NW_027913961.1:0-231 GCF_054177405.1 Leptonychotes weddellii
GGTACTGAGGCAAGGACAGAGTCAACAATGGACAGGTTATGGTAATTTAACCAAACAAGGGTAGGAGGGAGGGTGGTTTAGTAAATAATTTGTGAACAAAGGGCCAACAGTTTGGAAACACAGGTAAAACTGGATTACTTCTTTTTTTTTTTTTTTTTTATTCTTATGTTAATCCCCATACATTACATCATTAGTTCTATATGAAGTGTTCCATGATTCATTGTTCGTGCA
>NW_027913962.1:0-231 GCF_054177405.1 Leptonychotes weddellii
CTCCTCCAGCCCAGGTCGACGGGTTCAGCCGCGTGTCTATTCAGAATGGCCCAGGAGCCTCTCAGTTTCTGCCGTTTTCCCCTCTTTGGTCTTAAATTATTCTTCTAGGAAATGTATGTCACGTTTGTATAGCTAACAAGTTTCTTTCAACCTGTTCTCCTTTCCTCCCTGCTCAGGAACTTCTAGTACTTTCTGCAGGTGGGCAAGGCCCAGGGACAGTCAAGTGTGCCT
>NW_027913963.1:0-231 GCF_054177405.1 Leptonychotes weddellii
TGATGTAATGTATGGGGATTAACATAAGAATAAAAAAAAAAACATATTTGCCCAAATCACATGGCAAGTAAGGGGTAGAGCTGGAATTCAAACTCAGGCCCATTTCCCTTTAAAGCACACCATGTCTTTGCCATTGGGTTTCTGCTTTAATAAGTGCATGTTCCTAAGTAAGAAGCAAACCAGGGAGCAGGTTGAGCCACGACAAAAATACGTAACATATTCCAAGACACT
>NW_027913964.1:0-231 GCF_054177405.1 Leptonychotes weddellii
CTATAACTCCTTCTTCTGGGACCTGGCTTGGGCCCCACCCTGGGGGATCCACAGCCTGCTCCCCTGACCCTGGCTCTCTGTGTTCATCTAGGCTGGGCCTGCCTCACAGCTCAATACCAGGCAAGACACCCTCCAACATCCCCAACTCCAGCCAAGCCCCTGGCCCTGCCAGGGGACCGGGATGGAGATCAATGATATGCAGCCCAACAAACATCAGAGCCTGGGCAGAGG
>NW_027913965.1:0-231 GCF_054177405.1 Leptonychotes weddellii
GGAATGATTTTAAGCCTCAGGAAAAAAGTCTATTTAGAGGAAAAGATTAATTACATAGCAGCATGTTGATTTTGAGGCAACAGTAGGTAGGGTACTCTGATAACCAGAGTGTGTACAATATACCACTGTGAGGAAGACAGCACTGAGTGTCAGAAGCAAATATACAAATCCAGTAACAAAGCAGAGGTGAGGGACATGACGAAGGAAAGAAAAGATGCCATGGGACATCAA
>NW_027913966.1:0-1418 GCF_054177405.1 Leptonychotes weddellii
TAAGTTATGATATAAAGTCCCTGATATTAAGACACAGAATAATTTAGTGAGAAAAATCTGAGATTCCTAGTCTGGACTTGAATCTAAACTGAATTACTTAACTTCTGAGTGGCCTAAAGCAAATTCTCTAATCTTGTTTTGTTTCTGTTTCCTCATTCTATTTTCCTGGATCCATACAAAATTGAAAAGAATTAACAAGGCTTTTAAAAATAATTAGTCAATTGTAGTAGACTCCTTATATGATTTTGAAGGCTGAAGGACTAACTTTCCAGCACCCATTTCTCCTTTCTAATAGCATCCAAATTTCCTTTTGAGGAATTAACTCTACCCCATTGTATATGGTCTGGTGGAACTCTATTCAGATGCCCTAGCTTCCCCTAGATCTACAAGGGACAAACCTATGTCCCCAAATGGGCCATTTAAATACTCTCTCCTTGAGTAGATGAAACAGAAATTGGAAATGCTTACTATTTGATTTTTCCCCAAGTAGCAACGTCCTGAACACATTTGTCCTATAATAAGTCCCATGCTATGCTTCCATATCCAGAGCAGCCCTGGATGAACCTGTCTCCAGCTTAGTTTCTCAGCTTCCCATAAATTATGTTGAGCATGCGAGAATTTCAGTAGATTCCTTCCTATTTAGGTTAACCAGAATCATGTATATCTGTTGTTTACAACCAAAAAGTCCCCCCTGATAGGTCAGTCTAATTTTATTGAATATTTTCTCAGAGCAGGCACTAAGCAGGTCATTGTGAGGGCTACAGAGTCTTAAAACATAGTGCCTATTTCTAACTCACTGGGGAAACAGAAAGATCCGTAAAGAAAGTACTGTATAAGGCAATGGGTAATAAGCCCCAAATGAGTAGTAAAAACAATACTGGAGAGGCAGTGCTTTATTGTGGCAAAAATATGGACTTTGGAGCCGGACATTGACCCCTGAGCTCCAACTCTGCCACTTTCTATCTGTGATGGGCACATTTCTCAAAGACGTTAAGTTTATAACCTGCAAGGCACTACAGAAATGTTAGTTACTAATGATCACTGTGAGCTAGGCATGGTTAGCAGTTTCATGGAGTGAGCCATTCTATAGAAAAGCAAACATTCACTGCATGCCTAATATATACCAAGCACTGTACTAGATATAAAATTTGAACCTTATGACAGTCCTATTTGGTTAAGTTAAATTATTCCCCTTTTAAAATTTTGAAAACTGGGCCGGGGCCGGGGCCGCCCGCATTGAGAGGCACCCTGCCCCTCACGCGAGTGGCTGGCGGGCTGGCTGCAGGGTATGCTTATTCTCCCTGTCTCGGTCCATTGGTATTAGGAGGAAAGGGTAGTAATTGGCCCACTCTGTTCTCACTGGAGGTTATTTAAATAAACGTAAGACTTAGAATTCACTTTGCAAATTAAAAAAATAA
>NW_027913967.1:0-231 GCF_054177405.1 Leptonychotes weddellii
GGTGAAATTCTTTTGGAAATCGGGAAATGAATGTTTTTGTCACTGGAGATATTTCCTAATTATATTTACAAATAATGCATGTACCCTCTTTGTTCTTGTGTTTCTTTCGAAGCTCCTTCCAGGGGAGAAAAATCCCTGAGTAAGAACAGCAAAATAACCGATATAATTATTTTTCTGAGCGTTTATTCTTTTTTTTTTTTAGATTTTATTTATTTATTTATTTATTTGTTT
>NW_027913968.1:0-231 GCF_054177405.1 Leptonychotes weddellii
GGGCAGCCGGGTGGGTCCGAGCTTCCTAATCGCGGCGGCCGCAGAGCAGGGCTCACACATGCCGACTCAGAAATAAAGAGGCCTGGTTAGCATTTTAGATCCTAAAGGCACGGGGCCCACGGCTCGGCCTGACCGGCTTTGACCGGAAGCTTCCAGGGCTTTGGGTCCATGGGGCTGGATCCCGGGGCAGCTCAGAGCCCGTACATCCTTGCCCGCCGCCCTCCTCCCCTG
>NW_027913969.1:0-231 GCF_054177405.1 Leptonychotes weddellii
AGCCCAGGTACACATATCTTACAAGCTACAGGCTTTGGAATTAGGTTAGCTAATTTCCTTTCAAGGGATAAGTCTGATTCTTTTCCATTTGTTGGCATTTTCTATTGGAAAGATAAAAGTTTAGTTTCAAAAGGTGTTAGCAGTGTGGACCTCAGAAGATTGCTTAACTTAAAACTGCTAAAGCCCCTTGCTCAGCTTCAGCTTCCATGTCCCTCTGTTTCCCATTCCAGT
>NW_027913970.1:0-231 GCF_054177405.1 Leptonychotes weddellii
TGGGTGGCTCAGTCGTTAAGCGTCTGCCTTCAGCTCAGGTCATGATCCCAGGGTCCTGGGATCGAGCCCCGCATCAGGCTCCCTGCTCCTCGGGAAGCCTGCTTCACCCTCTCCCACTCCCCCCTGCCTGTGTTCCCTCTCTCACTGTCTCTCTCTCTCTGTCAAGTAAATATATAAAATCTTAAAAAAAAAAAAAAAAGATATTTAAAAAAAAAAAATTTCACTATCGGG
>NW_027913971.1:0-231 GCF_054177405.1 Leptonychotes weddellii
GGGGCGCCTGGGTGGCTCAGTAGGTTAAGCAACTGCCTTCGGCTCAGGTCATGATCCCAGGGTCCTGGGATCAATCCCCACATCAGGCACCCTGCTCAGCAGGGAGTCTGCCTCTCCCTCTTCCTCTATGTGTGCTCTCTCTCTCTCCCTCTCAAATAAATAAATAAATCTTTAAACAAAAAAATAAAAAATAAAAGAGTAAAGAGAGCACATGCTCTTTCTCTCTCCCTC
>NW_027913972.1:0-231 GCF_054177405.1 Leptonychotes weddellii
CGTATGTACCCCCAAGACCGTCTACACCTGGCCCTTCAGCTCCAGACACTCCGCTGCCATTGGTTTCACTGGTGCCCCCAGGCCCCAAAGATCCACTTTCCCCAGGACCAGCAGCCAGGCTGCGCCCCAGGCTGGGAGCAAGCGCCCTCCAAATGCCAGTAGGAGAGACGTGGGAACCCGAGAGGCACGATGAGGACGGAACGGTCCAACCCAGCCGTTCCATGATGTATT
>NW_027913973.1:0-231 GCF_054177405.1 Leptonychotes weddellii
CACCCATGTTCATGGCAGCATTATTCACAAGAGCCAAAAGGTGGAAGCAACCAAGTGTCCATCGATGGATGAAGGGATAAACAAAATATGATCTATACACAAAGGGAATTGTGTAAGACTGTTGAATCACAGACCTGTACCTCTGAAACAAATAATACATTATATGTTAAAAAAAAAAAAAAAAGAAGAAGATAGCAGGAGGGGAAGAATGAAGGGGGGGAAATTGGAGGG
>NW_027913974.1:0-231 GCF_054177405.1 Leptonychotes weddellii
AAGCTTGGAGCTCGCTGGCCTCTGCATAAGCACTTCAGTTACTCCAAGCATGAGCCTTCTCAAGACATTTGCACTCGACGTGCCTCCCCAACCCCAGACAGCCCCCCACTTCTTTAAGGGCTCTGCTCCAAATTCCCTTATCAACAGGGCCTTCCCTGACCAGTTTAAATAAACTAGTGCACACACACCCTTACTCTGTTCCCTTCCCCAGCTTCTCCATACTCTACTACG
>NW_027913975.1:0-231 GCF_054177405.1 Leptonychotes weddellii
GACCTGGAGACTGTTATCAGTATCTTTTTTAATACGTCTAGGTAACTACAATGTGCACCCAGAATTGAAAATCACGGATCTATGCCAATCTGACAGGAGAAAAATATCTCAGTAGAGCTTAAGTTTGTATCTTTCCTTTTTTTTTTAAAGATTTTATTTATTTATTTGAGAGAGAATGAGAGACAGAGAGCACGAGAGGGAAGAGGGCAGAGGGAGAAGCAGACCCCCCGC
>NW_027913976.1:0-231 GCF_054177405.1 Leptonychotes weddellii
CTCCTACTCCTCCGCCATCTTGCTCCGCTGCCGAGGGATATTTCTGTTTATGCTGTCTGGATTCCAACTTGGCACTACACTGTAATTCAAAAAGAAAAACTGCTGGCCAGGAGGGCTATGGGCAGCCCTGGTCTTGCAAACATGCAATGGTTACTTTGATGTGCTCGAAACCCCAATGTACCTCCTGTTTTCACTTTTTCTTTTTTTTTTTAAGTAGGTTCCACACCCAGT
>NW_027913977.1:0-1418 GCF_054177405.1 Leptonychotes weddellii
AGTGCCCATGGCACATTCTCCAGAATAGATCACATCCTAGGTCATAAATCAGGTCTCAACCGGTACCAAAAGATTGGGATCATTCCCTGCCTATTTTCAGATCACAGTGCTTTTAAACTAGAACTCAATCACAAGAGTAAAGTCAGAAAGAACTCAAATACATGGAGGCTATCGAGCTTCCTAATAAGGATGAATGGGTCAATCAGGAAATTAAAGAAGAATTAAAAAAATTCATGGAAACCAATGAAAATGAAAACACAACTATTCAATATCTTTGGGATGCAGCAAAGGCAGTCCTAGAGGAAAGTATATAACAATACAAGCCTTTCTCAAGAAACAAGAAAGGTCTCAAATACACAACTTAACCCTACACCTAAAGGAGCTGGAAAAGAATAGCAAATAAAGCCTAAACCCAGCAGGAGGAAGAGAAATAATAAAGATCAGAGCAGAAATCAATGAAATAGAAACCAAAAGAATAGTAGAACAGATCAACAACTCTAGGAGCTGGTTCTTTGAAAGAATTAACAAGATTGATAAACCCCTGGCCAGATTATCAAAAAGAAAAGAGAAATGACCCAAATAAATAAAATCATGAATGAAAGAGGAGAGATCACAACCAACACCAAAGAAATACAAACAATTATAAGAACATACTATGAGCAACTACATGCCGACAAATTAGATAATCTGGAAGAAATGGATGCATTCCTAGAGATGTATCAACTGCCAAAACCGAACCAGGAAGAAATAGAAAACCTGAACAGACCTATAACCACTAAGGAAATTGAAGCAGTCATCAAAAATCTCCCAACAAACAAAAGCCCAGAGCCAGGTGCTTCCCAGGGGAATTCTACCAAACATTTCAAGACGAATTAATACCTATTCTTCTGAAAATGTTCCAAAAAAATAGAAATGGAAGTTAAACTTCCAAACTCGTTTTATGAGGCCACCATTACCTTGATCCCAAAACCAGACATAGACCCCATCAAAAAGGAGAATTACAGACCAATATCCTCGATGAACATGGATGCAAAATTCTCACCAAAATACTAGCCAATAGGATCCAACAGGACATTAAAAGGATTATTCACCACGACCAAGTGGGATTTATCCCTGGGCTGCAAGGTTGGTTCAACATCCACAAATCGATCAATGTCATACAATACATTAATAAAAGAAAGAACAAGAACCATGCGATCCTCTCAATAGATGCAGAAAAAGCATTTGACAAAGTACAGCATCCTTTCTTGATCAAAACTCTTCAGAGTATAGGGATCGAGGGTACATACCTCAATATCATAAAAGCCATCTATGAAAAACCTACAGCGAATATCATTCTCAATGGGGAAAGACTGAGAGCTTTCCCCCTAAGGTCAGGAAAACGGCAGGGATGTCCACTATCACCACTGCTATTCAAC
>NW_027913978.1:0-231 GCF_054177405.1 Leptonychotes weddellii
TCCCTCTCCCACTCCCCGTTTGTGTTCCCTCTCTCGCTGTGTCTTTCTCTGTCAAATAAATAAATAAAATCTTTAAAAAAAAAAAAACCTAACATAAAGAATCATGTTCTCTTTAATTGTAAGATTATATGCGATTCAGTTCTGAGTTCATATTTAATGGAAACATGCTGTGTCCTACAAGCACCAAGAACTCTTGTTAGTTCTTTTATGTATGAAATTTGAATTATTTCA
>NW_027913979.1:0-231 GCF_054177405.1 Leptonychotes weddellii
GGGGATGATCCTAATTCCGGTTCCTCTGGGCTGTCGTGAGCTGAGATGAATGTCACAGTGTGCCTCCGGGGAACAGTATGTGCTCCACTAATGGTAGTTTCTTCTTGCCCTCCTGCACATTCTTCTCCCTGAGCATCTGCATGTTTTGCTCACTTCACCACAAAGTAAGACACAGAAGGCCCAGCCCCCCACCCCCCCCACCCGCACTGGACCCCAACCACCTTGCTCTCT
>NW_027913980.1:0-231 GCF_054177405.1 Leptonychotes weddellii
GACCCTTTACCATATTTCTGAATAACACCTTTTCCAATTACCTCTCAGTCTTTACTTAAATGGCACCATGTTCACAGCTCCCCTGGCCTTTGATCAGTGTTTTCTTGCCTCATATAGGGCTTCCTCCTCTCCTGAAGGTGCTTTCCAGGACCTCTGGCCTGAGGCCTGAGTTAATGCTGAGGTCCTCAGCATTAACTGAGGTCCCTCTGCCTTATTTTAAATAACTTTCCT
>NW_027913981.1:0-231 GCF_054177405.1 Leptonychotes weddellii
ATTGGGCGCCTGGGTGGCTCAGTTGGTTAAGTGACTGCCTTCAGCTCAGGTCGTGATCCTGGAGTCCTGGGATCGAGTCCCACATTGGGCTCCCAGCTCAGCGGCGAGCCTGCTGCTCCCTCTGACCTTCTCCCCTCTCATGCTGTTTCTCTCTCGCGCTCTCTAATACATAAATAAATAAAATCTTAAAAAAAAAAAAGTAGGGCCTTTGGGATGGCAGAGTAGAAGCCA
>NW_027913982.1:0-231 GCF_054177405.1 Leptonychotes weddellii
CTCTAGGCATGTCTCTCCTCTTTTGACCCATCTTCTGGAGCCAAAGGTCCAGGGCCCTGGGGAACAGCAAGGACCCAGTGGACTCCCCACCCCAGGGTTTGCTGCCTCTTTCCAGCTCTGGGATTCCAGCAATAAATCCCATGGAGAGCACTTTCTAAGAGTGCGGTCCCCACCCTGCCTTGTCATTCTCCCTCCTGCCACTGCCTTTCAGAGGTGACCTCAGGCCTGGCC
>NW_027913983.1:0-231 GCF_054177405.1 Leptonychotes weddellii
TGTTAGCCAGGATATTTTTCATTCCTCAGCTGTGAATGAATTTCAAGTAAATTTTTCAGTTTACATTGGCTTGGAAAGTTAATATTATGGAAAAGAAACTATCAAGTGTTATAAGAAGATATATTGGGCTACTATTTATTTCTGCATATGAGGCGGACTACAAAAAGTTGGCGGGTATAGAGCGAGGTGGCAGTTGCCATGCTTCAGATGAATATCAGATAATTTGGAAAT
>NW_027913984.1:0-231 GCF_054177405.1 Leptonychotes weddellii
TTTTTTTTTTTTTAATGAATAAAGAAAGTTTATTATAGGCAAAAGAACCTAAGAATTGCTTCTGCAACATCCCTTACAGTTAGAATGACTTTTCTTCCTGACTGTGGGCTTTATACCTATTGTCATTACATAGTTATTAATGGTATTCCTTGCTACTCTCAAGAAGTTTTCTAGTTTGGAAAATAAATTATGTGATCACCCTACTTCTGTCCTTTTTCATTCCCTTATTAT
>NW_027913985.1:0-231 GCF_054177405.1 Leptonychotes weddellii
TTGACAGTAAAATTGGATTTTATTTTATTTTCTTTACTTATTTATGTATTTACTTTAAAGATTTTATTTATTTATTTGATAGAGACACAGTGAGAGAGGGAACACAAGCAGGGGGAGCGGGAGAGGGAGAAGCAGGCTCCCCGCTGAGCAGGGAGCCCGACACGGAGCTCCATCCCAGGACCCCGGGATCATGACCCGAACCGAAGGCAGACGCTTAACGACTGAGCCACC
>NW_027913986.1:0-231 GCF_054177405.1 Leptonychotes weddellii
TTTGGATATATACCTAGGAGTGGAATTGCTGGATTAGATGATGATTCTATGGTTAACTTTTTGAGGAACCAAAGCACTTTTTAAAGGGCATATTGATAACAGCATACTTAGGAGTAATATACTTTGAAAAGCTTTCTGTATGAATTCACTTTAAGAAGTTAATGGTTTAACGAGTTGATGTTTAATCTTTTTTTTTTTTAAGATTTATTTATTTATTTATTTATTTATTTG
>NW_027913987.1:0-231 GCF_054177405.1 Leptonychotes weddellii
TATAACACCCAGTGCTCCATGCAGAACGTGCCCTCTTTAATACCCATCACCAGGCTAACCCATCCCTCCACACCCGTCCCCTCTAGAACCCTGTTTGTTTCTCGGAGCCCATAGTCTCTCATGGTTTGTCTCCCCCACTGATTTCCCCCCCTTCATTCTTCCCCTCTTACTACCTTCTTTTTTTTTTTTTTTAACATATAATGTATTATTTGTTTCAGAGGTACAGATCTG
>NW_027913988.1:0-1418 GCF_054177405.1 Leptonychotes weddellii
GGTGTCTTTAAGAGGTCTGATTCTTTGTTCTGCTTCATCAAGTCTGTTGCTGATCCCTGTGTATTTTTAAATTCAGTAATTGTACTCCTCAGCTCCCAGTTTCTTGTTCATGGATGTTACACTTTCTGTCTCATTGGGTTTACATTTTGGTCATGCATAGCTTTCCTGATAACATGTAGTTACCTATCTGTTTTCTCTTCTTTCTCCCTGAACATCTTTATAATGGTAATTTGAATTCTTTGTCAGACAAAAAAAAAATATATATATATATATATATTTTTGGCAATGTATGGCTCTTTATTAACTTAGGGCAGTTTTGGAGATTGATTTTGGTTCTCCGATTGGAACATATTTTCCTATTTCTTCGTGTGCCTTCTGGTCTTTGGGTGGTATTTGGGGGCCTGTGGGCCCAGGATTATGGACTTGGATTTTTTTTTTTTTTTAAAGATTTTATTTATTTATTTGACAGAGGGAGACAGCGAGAGAGGGAACACAAGCAGGGGGAGTGAGAGAGGGAGAAGCAGGCTTCCTGCTGAGCAGGGAGCCCGATACAGGGCTCGATCCCAGGACCCTGGGACCATGACCTGAGCCGAAGGCAGACGCTTAACGACTGAGCCACCCAGGTGCCCCTGGACTTGGATTCTTGACGAGTACACAAATAATAGCAATTCTGGGTTCTGTCACACATGTTCTAGGCATTTGTCATGTCTGCATTTGTGTAATTTCCCAGTTTAAGAAAGAGGAGTGACTACTTTAGAACACACGATACCTTCCTCTCTGTCTTCAGCTCTGTAGTCTCTTCATTGTTTGAGCAAGTGCTCATGTTTTGTCTGAGCAGCCAGCACACTGCATCCAGAGGGTGCTCTCATTCCGTCTGTTTTCCGTGTCAGGAGGTGAAAAGAAGCGAGATCATTGAACCTACAGGTCACTCATTTGTTTCTCTCCTGAGGAGAGGTAGGAGTTTTCTCCGTGTTGCTGTGGAGTGTCAGAGAGGGTGAACAGGGTTGTGGGCAAGTGTCACAAACTTCCTTTGTCTCTTCGATGTCTCTTGTTCATTTGTACTTGCCTGGGGGTCCTGTGTTCTCCTAACTGCCTTCTGGAGCCATCTAAAAGGTAATTTGGTCCATTTTTGTCTCCATGGGGGTGCAAAGTCCTGGGGGTTCTTATTTCTCCATTCTGTTGCTGTCCTAGGATGGGTATAAATTTGGTATGTGCGTGAGTATAGTAAGTGGGATGTCTTATTTTACATCTTTTAGTTGTTGTTGTTGTTTAAGATTTTATTTATTTGACAGAGAGAGAGACAGTGAGAGAGGGAACAAAGCCGGGGGAATGGGAGAGGGAGAAGCAGGCTTCCTTCCCAACAGGGAGCCCAATGTGGGGCTCAAACCCAGGAACTTAGTACCATGACCTGAGCTGAA
>NW_027913989.1:0-231 GCF_054177405.1 Leptonychotes weddellii
CTCTCTCTCAAATAAATAAATAAAATCTTAAAAAAAAAAAGACAGTGCTGAGAATAAAACAGGTGAAAGATAATTTTTAAGATTTGTGGCGGAGTTTCTGACTCTAGACATTTCTCGATAAAAACTTAACATTCACGATTACCATGATAGTGCAGTTATACACCATGCAACACTGAAACAGATTTTGTATTACAACCTCAGAATATATGCACTCACAGTGGGAAAAAAAAA
>NW_027913990.1:0-231 GCF_054177405.1 Leptonychotes weddellii
CCCACTGCCACTGGGATCTTCAAAAATTCTGCCCACTTAATTGTGCAAGACTGTTGAATCTCAGATCTGTACCTCTGAAACAAATAATGCAATATATGTTAAGAAAAAAAAAAAAAGAAGAAGAAGAAGGTAGCAGGAGGGGAAGAATGAAGGGGGGAAATCGGAGGGGTGGACGAACCATGAGAGACGATGGACTCTGAGAACCACACTGAGGGTTCTAGAGGGGAGGGG
>NW_027913991.1:0-231 GCF_054177405.1 Leptonychotes weddellii
CATCGGGCTCCCTGCTCGGCGGGGAGTCTGCTTCGCCCTCTGACCCTCCTCCCTCTCATGCTCTCTCTCATTCTCTCTCTCTCAAATAAATAAATAAAATCTTTAAAAAAAAATAAAGCAACCAAATTCCACAACCTTCAAAAAAAATACCCACAATATAAAGGGTCCTAAATCGGGGTGCCTGGGTGGCTCAGTTGGTTAAGCAACTGCCTTCGGCTCAGGTCATGATCC
>NW_027913992.1:0-231 GCF_054177405.1 Leptonychotes weddellii
TTTTTTTTTTTTTTAAAGATTTTATTTATTTATTTGACGGAGAGAGACATAGCGAGAGAGGGAACACAAGCAGGGGGAGTGGGAGAGGGAGAAGCAGGCTTCCCGCGGAGCAGGGAGCCCGATGCGGGGCTCGATCCCAGGACCCTGATGCGGGGCTGGATCCCAGGACCCTGGGACCATGACCTGAGCCGAAGGCAGACACTTAACTACTGAGCTACTCATGTGCTCCCC
>NW_027913993.1:0-231 GCF_054177405.1 Leptonychotes weddellii
GAGTGTGAACCTCAAGAGTAGACAATCTGTCTGGTATTGTCTGTCTGAATCAGGACAGTTATTCCTAGCAGGACAGATTTACTCTGATGGGGTGGATATACTCTCCTGTTCTTTTCTTTTTTTTCCCTCGGAGGGTCCATCTAAGGAGGCTCTCTGCACCCTTTTAGGATGCTCTTCTAGTGACGTCAAAGACACGTGATTGATTTTCCAAAGGCACCTTGGAAAATGCAT
>NW_027913994.1:0-231 GCF_054177405.1 Leptonychotes weddellii
TACTTCTAGGAAGCAATAAAGCTAGGAGCAGGTCTCCTTAATCCAATTAAGGACTGAGGTGATTTGCTTCAGCCTTTGTGAGAGCTAATCCTCAAGGTGTAGCCTATCCTTCAGAATTCCCAACTAAAAGCCTGGGGTGGTTTCCAGTGCCCTTCCTTCTTTGCAGGCCCTGAACCCCAATTTTATCCCCCAACTCTGCATAACTACCAAAATCTCTACTTAGAATCTCAG
>NW_027913995.1:0-231 GCF_054177405.1 Leptonychotes weddellii
ATAAAAAAAAAAAATGGAAAGGAAAAAAAAAAAGAAGACAGTATAATGTTGTTTACCAGGGTCTAGTTGGTCGGTAAATAGGGAAATTTTACTCAAATAAAGCAAAGTTTCAGATATGCAGGATGAAAAAATTCTGGAGCCTTAATATACAATAAAAGTGTCTATAGTTAACAATGTTCTATCACATACTTGAAGTTTGCTAACAAAAAAGTTCTTAACTGTTCTCACACA
>NW_027913996.1:0-231 GCF_054177405.1 Leptonychotes weddellii
AAAAAAATGGACTATAAAAAAAAAAAATAGAAGTCGGAAAACTATGACCCGTGGGCCAACTACTTGATTTTGTAAATAAAGTTAAATAAAGTTTTATTGAATCACCATCTCCTTTATATATTTACATATTATTAATAGTTGCTTTCATGTCACAACAGCAGAGTTGAACACTTGTGACGGAGACCCAAAAGACTGAATTATTTACTAACTGGACTTTAAGAAAAAGTTTGC
>NW_027913997.1:0-231 GCF_054177405.1 Leptonychotes weddellii
CATAGAAGCAGAGAATAAAACGGTGGTTTTTCGAAGCAGGGAGTTAGAGGAAATTAGATGTTGGTCAAAAGGTAAAAAGTTGCACGTATGTAGGATGAATAAATCTGGAGATCTAATGCATAGCATCTTGACTAGGGTTAACAATACAGTATTGAATACTTGGAATTTGCTAAAAAGGTAGATTTTAGGTGTTCTTATCGCATATGCAAGAAATGGTAACTATGTGAGGAG
>NW_027913998.1:0-231 GCF_054177405.1 Leptonychotes weddellii
CTGCAGGGGATGCTGGGAAACGGAGTCTTCCCTCTCCAGCCTGGTGTCTACTTTTCAAAAGAGAGAGTGGATCTGGGAGAGGGACGTCTAGCAGTCTGCCGCACGCATGGCTTTCCGTGTTCCTTTTTATCTTCCATAGTTAGTGAAATCATCCTGCCCCGTACTTCTGATTCCATTTTTACCTGTTTCTTCCTTCCCTATCTGATGGGAGGCAGTGTGATGTAGAAGGAG
>NW_027913999.1:0-1418 GCF_054177405.1 Leptonychotes weddellii
GGTCTGTTTTTACTCCCATGAAGGTGTGTGATAGTAGGCATGGACCCACCTTTCCCATAAGTAGTCTTACTGTTTTTCCTGAGTCCCATGTTTTCTATCCACAGATCGCTGGGAATCAGACCAGTTTTGAGATTCATCGTGAATCAGGAACGATGTAAATTTCTGAGGTGCTGAGTGCGCGGGAAGACCAGTAGTGGCTACTTTGTTATGCTGGGGTATTCCTTCCCAAGAAATGTCCAACCCAAGTGTCTGCCTCTGTGTTCTTATGGGACCACAGTCCCTCTCATTCACTCTTTCATTTTTCTCTGACTTCTTTGGATTTATACCTATGCACGTGATCTCACTATAATGCCCCCTTTGTTCCCACATACATCTTATGTCACCAGCAAACTTGCCCAAACTCTTCGTCTATGTCTATACTCTTTTGCGGCTCCCATTTTGCAAAATTTTCACCAAGGTTGACAGATCTGCTGTAGCAATCAGATGCGTCTGTGTCTCATTGGTCTTTCTTAGCTGAACATCTTTTCTTTAAGTTTATGTCACTGAACAGAAAAGCATATTTTCAAATATCCCATGTGTGAATGGCCAAGCCCTGGTGTGAGGCCCACAGTGTGATCTTTGCAGTTCTCGTAATTGGCAAAAATAAAGCAAATCCTTAATGTTCGACATGAATTGAAATTATCCTTGATAGCTGCTTATCCACCATTTTAAATTATTATTCTAACCCCAAAACATGCATGGTGTATATAAGTATATTTGCTCTGTGCTGCTCCTTCTGCATCCCATCTTCCCAAACACACTAGTCTGTCCATAAGTGATGGCACCCCAGGATATGCTGCAGACAGCCACAGTTGCCGGATTTGTGATTGAGACACACTGCTCCGTTCAAGAAATGAAGTTAAAATTTACCTATGTCACCCCATCAGTATGTGAAGGCCTATACTTGGGAAGATGGAGCTCAACACGGTCAGACTGTTTCTGTCTAGGGCAGAGGAATGGGCAGTCACAAACCATCTCAGGTTTTGGCTCCATTTAAATGCAGGCTATGACTATTGCAAATTATCTCCACCTTCCCAAAGCTCCTCAAAGCACGGTGGTATTCGATGATTTTTCTCGCAGGGCAGATTCCTTAACATTGAACTAGAAGCACATAGAAATGATAATGATGAAATGAAATGAAGAAAATCGGAAAAACACAGTTTTGTGATGTTAAGGGATGTTGCAAGATTATTGGAAAAACAATGAATCAGAAAGGGTGAGAAAACAGTGGCTTCAAATGGGCGTGACTCATTAAAATCAACATTGTTGTGAAGAAAATGGTGAAAAGGAATTTAAAGTAGGACTGCTAGAATGGAAAAACGGTTTTCTCAAAATCGTTTTGTCAAGATGCAGGTAGGAGAATGTGTAGAAATCAGGAG
>NW_027914000.1:0-231 GCF_054177405.1 Leptonychotes weddellii
TGTATAGCTCAGATGGCGGGGGTTGGGGGTCCGGGGGGGGGACTCCCAGACCCCCACCGTCTAGTTAAGATTGATCCAAACACTTTCTGAATTCGGAAGGCCAGACCCTTCCTGCAGATTTCTCTGCATTCCCAGGGGCTTGTGTTCCCAGGGTCACCTCTGTTCTGTCGGCTGCGCCGGCATCCTGTTCTCCACCCTGTGTTCGAGGTTGTTCCTTTAGTCCTGTCTCCG
>NW_027914001.1:0-231 GCF_054177405.1 Leptonychotes weddellii
GGCCCCTGGCCAGGCTCTGAACATCAGGGCTGTCTGTGCTGGTAGCTCAGGCCCAGGCCGAACACTTGGCTGCCTCGGTCACTTCTGGGCCAAGACTGCTCCTTGCTGCCATCACCCCCTCGGGCCAGAGATTTCTTGGGGTTGACACCGGTTTTCCTCTCCTCTGCCATGACCATCTCGGCTCTGCAGATGGGCCCGTCTGAGTTGGGAGAGGGAGCGCATTCTGCCTTT
>NW_027914002.1:0-231 GCF_054177405.1 Leptonychotes weddellii
GAAATCAGATAGTGTGATATCTCCAGCTATGTTCTTTTTCCACTTTGCTTTGGCTATTCAGGGTCTTTCATGCTTCAATACAAATTTGAGGAGTCTTTGTTTTGGTTCTGTGAAAACTGACATTGGTATTTTGATGGGGGATTGCACTGAATTCTGTAGATTGCTTTGGATAGTATAGACATTTTAACAATATTAATTCTTCCAATCCACAAGCACAATGTATCTTTCTAT
>NW_027914003.1:0-231 GCF_054177405.1 Leptonychotes weddellii
GCTAAGACCCTGGTCATGGAGGGTCTCCTCATTCAAGTTTAGTAAGATCCTTCCCATCCATGGGGAGCTGGGAGGCTGCTGCAGGCTGTGCGGGCTGCAGAGGAAATTGTGTTCCAAGCTTATTAAAAGTACTTCCTTGAAAAAATACCCTCTTTCTGCCAGAGTTGGGGCTCACAGTCTTGTTCTGGGGCTTCGGGTTCAGTGATATGTTCTGGAGAAGGATTTGGGGTC